>NW_008592985.1:0-22379 GCF_000691845.1 Merops nubicus | reverse complement strand
GGCTCCGGATCTGCGCCGTCGTTTGGAAGCTCCTGTGCGGCGCACGGGGTTACTTCGGCGCGTTTGGGGTGGTTTTTTTGGGATGCGTTTCTTGCGCCTTTAAAGAGCCATTTGTCCCATTTGCCTGTTGTTGGAAGTGGACCATAACTTGCAGCTTGTGTTTTTGATTGACTTCAGGAGTGACTGGGTGAATTGGATGCACACATCCTCCTTATTCACTCTCATAGCCACGTGTATCTCGTGTAATGTTATCAGCACAAGACATTGACTTAGGGTCAAAATGTCCCTCTGATGCAGCACCAGAGAGAGACAGGAAAGACAAAAACATCGACCTTGAATGTTTCTAGCGGATACTATGTAAATCCACATTTGCTACGCACACACATCAAACCGGCTGAGCCCAGACACCAACTAAAGCATCAAAGCCCTGGTGTTAGACAATGCAACAAGCTCAACTTGTTTTTATCTAGCTAGTGTCAATTGTAAAAATATTTATCAAGCGAAAATGATTGCTATAAAGGCTGCCCAAATCGTTACCAGGCAATAAACTTGTCAGCGTAAATTGTACTTTAGCACCTGTGGTTTCCAGGTGGGTTTCTTGGTGGTGTCTCTGGTGAGAAGAGAAGTATCGTTTGTGTGGTGGGTCTGAGCCTCTGCTGAATCCCTCATCGCCCATCTGCTGGGCTTCTGGTTTGAAAGAGCGAAAGACACAATGGCGAAGTTGAGGACCAGCCAAACCTTGTGTGGATTTTTGTCTTGCTGTAGTTGTCTTAGACACAACTGGCAACAGATCTTTGGCTTTCTGTGTAGTCGTAACAGGCAGATGAGAATGTCAGGATGATATCAATTCACAAGGAGAAACTTTGCTGTGATGGAGCCCTGGTGCAGGCTGTCCAGAGAGGCTGTAGAGTCTCCTTCTCTGGAGAGATTCCAAACCCACCTGGACACAGGAATCCTCGGAAACCTGCTCTGTGTGGCCCTGCTTTGGCAGGAGGGTTAGACAAGATGATCTCCAGAGGTACCTTCCAACCCCCACCATTGTGTGGTTCTGTGATTCCTGTTCACCAAAGTTTTATCTCTGGAAGAAAGCAGATACTTGATACCAGCAAAATACCCCAAAGCTTTGGATGTTGAATTTTTCAGGAAGACCTCTAACTGCTGGGCAACTGAGCTTTGCACCATGTTTTCTTAGAAAACAACCACATGACCCTGAGACTTTTAAACACTAGACAACTGTGAAAACAGTTGGACCAGAGAAAACACAAGTGTCACCTCTCTTTGTGACAAGAGGCTACAGGAGGTAGAAGTAAGCTTCCTTTTTTCAGAATGCTTTTCTTTAAACCCTGAATTGCTCCACATGTAATGTTTTTCCCAGTGCAATGCTGGTATCAAGAGGAGCAGGAAAGCCCATCACAGAGTCATTACAGTGGCTCTTGTATTTACTTCCAACTACAGCAAGGCAAAAATCCACACAAGGTTTGGCTGGTCCTCAGCTTCCCCATTGTGTCCCTCACTCTTTCAAACCAGAAGCCCAGCAGGTGGGTGACAAGGGATTCAACAGAGCCCCAAACCCTTCCCAGTGCCACTAACAATGCCTCTCTTCTCACCAGAGATACCACCAAGAAACCCAACTGGAAACCACAAGTGCCCAAATACAGTTTACGCTGACAGGTTTATAGCCTGGTAAGGATTCAGGCTGTTCCTTGGCTTCATCTAAACCTGCTCAGGGAGATGGTGGCATTTTATTAAACATTCAAGGACTTTTTCTTCACCAAGCTGTTCCCCGTTCTGGCAGCACACTGCAGCATGGAAGTGTCTTGAAGGAGTCCCGGCTGTGGAAAGAGCTGCTGGGAAAGCAGGATCTGAATGGAATGGCTCTTTCTACAGTGTTGTAGTAGTAGTTGGAAATTAGAAGTATATTCAAATACTGCTTTTGAAGTTACTTACCTGGATATTTTTTTATCTTGAGAGGTTGAAAGGTGCTGCAAGCAGACTTAAGCATGTTTGCCGACATAGTGCTTTAAACTGTTAGGTAGCCGTGGGATTAGTTAAGAGATGTAAACTACACTTATGGAAGTGTATGCTTGATGGCTTGAGCTTACGGTAGGCTGTGCTCCTATTTATTTCGTGGTTCATGTGTGTTCCAGGACTGAGGATCCTGTCTGACGTTCCAGGCTATCAGGAGTCTCATTTGTGTGGTGAGTTCTGTCGGTCCGCAGAGCCGGACAGAACCGCGGGGCTGTGGAAGGTGCTCATCTTGCCACGAAGATCACTTCACTACAGTAAAAACAAACATTCCCTCTAGGCTCTCTGCTGTCCAGAAGAAAAGCGAACACATAGTGCTAAGTACCAAAAATTTGTTTTCCAGACCCATTCTAACAAAGTCATACTGTGATGTTATCAATCCTTTAAAAACGGTTGTTTTCACAAGAAGCTTCAGAGATGAGTTAAAATAATACTAGTGGTGCAGTGCTGTTCTTGGCATGCTCCTGAGTTTACTTCCAAGTCCAAAAATGTTGGGTGTAGTCTTTTTGTTTGTTAGTTCCAGTGTTGTATTGGGACAGCTCTGTGTATACAGTAAGGCAAAGAAGGGAAAATGGACATGAACATCCCTCTCTGTGGTGGAGTTCTGCTCCTGCCTGCAGTGTGGTTTCATTCAGAGCTTGTACAGGCAGGATTTTAGACAGATGCATCCAGAGAGTGTGTCTGTAGTTCTGATAAGCTCTGTGAAAGGCTGTGGAGCTGTTCTAGATGTTCAGTAACACAAAGAGCATCTTGGGTGGGTACAGGAAAGAGTTTCAGGAGCTGATACAGGGAACCTTAGTAAGCTTCTGAATGTAAAGAAAATGTCTGTGACAAAAATGGACAAGAACTGGTGGTGTCTGGAGCCTCTCTTGCTGTGGAGCGGATGGGAGACCACTGGGGCTAACAAAAGACCTTACTTAACTATAGCTTGGTTTTTATCCTGATTGATAATGCTAATTAGGTCACGGTCTTTCTCTCAGTGTAAACTTTTTAAAGGGAAGAAATGATGTGTTAGGCAGTCTGCAGAGGGAACAGCTGCAGCTCTCTGAATAGCCAGCTGTTGTATTTGACATTTCATAGCTATTCAGCATCTGGAACAGTTTTAAGGCTCTTCTGCAGGAATTAGGAAAGAGAAGTCTACTGCTTCCAGCTTGTATTTAGTGGTTCTTGTGGGGGTAAATGTTTCTTTGTTCTGAAAAAAATTTGGAGTAAATGGCAAGGGAAAACTGGAAATTCAGGAGGAATTATGAGAGAAAAAGGAGAAGCGAGACCAGAATTTGGGTTGTAGCACATCAGTCAGTGTCACTGATGGCTTTTGGTTCCTCCATCTGGTAGGTTTGCCAGCAGGTAGTTCCTGTGCAGGCTGCAGGGAGCAGACCTGATCTGAGCCTCTACTTCAGGGGTTTGGCTCCTGCTAAGAGTGTGTATTGAAATTACTTCAGAAAACCACCTTGTTTTTAAAATGTTGATGCCTTCTTAAGTTCTGCTCTAAATTAGTCTGTAGATTCTCAGGATAAACGTGTGTTATTTAGAGTTAGCCTTTTTAGAACACTTTTTCTCCTGGCTATTCCTGAATACCAGAGATGACTAAGTCTGTGTGTACAGGTGAGGGAAGGGAGGTTCAGTGACTGTAACAAGCAGACGCAAGGAGGGTGGTGGAAGCTTCAGCCTTGGTGTTGAGACCCATTTTGTGTCCCTCTGACCATTACCATGAGATACTGAAATGGAAATCCCTAGAAAATCAGAACTAGTTTCCTTATGGGTAGGTTGGCCATCTTGGCATGCAGTGCCCGGATGGCATTCGGGACAGAGTGCTCCATGGACTTAGGTGACATGAGGAACGTGGGTGTCCCCCACTCCTTGTTATTCTGAGGTTTTCTGCGCTTTGCTGCGGATTAGGAGACCTGAGCCTTTGCCTGAGAGGAGTCGTGAGTGTGAGTTGCTGGCCCGATGGCTGGGCCTCTGCCGTCAAGTGTGTGTTCTGTTCACTGCTGAGACTCTTCCCGAGCTTTCAGTAAACCACCTTAAGATTCTCTTTTCCCATTTTGCTCAGCAAAATCTTGAACTTTTTTCACAGTGGTATGGCTTCAGCAGAAGAGCAGAAAACGTCCCTGTGCTCTGCCCAAAGTACAGCCCTGATGGCCAGCCAAGTCTCCCTCCTGGTGCTCAGAAGATGCAGGTGCAGCAAGGCCTCAGGGAAGGGAAGAAGTGGACATGAGTCTCCTGCCTGCTGGATAAGCGTGTGAGCTGTGGAACTGGTTGTCCTGAGGAAGGCATGACACACTGTCCGCAGCCTTTTATTTCCTCACAGTTGTGGTTGAAAAGGGAAACGCTGCAGTTTGGATGAAGCCTACTCTGGTAGGTATCCAGCAGGTGTATCCACACCACTCCTGATCTGAGGGCAAGAAGACTTGCCATCTAGGTTTTGGTCCTTGATCTATCATAGGTGTGAAAGGAGCACCAAACTGCTGAAACATTTTAAGATTTGGATCCTTTTTAGATGCTTTTCAGTTTTGTAATGGAAAAATCAGGTGTTCTTGTTGTGTTTGTCTGAAAGAGATTTCCCAAACTGCATTCGTAAAGGAAGCTGCAGGTATGGGAATGGCACACAGGAATTCTTTTGTTCATAAAAATACACCTTGAAATGTTCAAGATTTATCCATGGGGAAAGTGTTGTGTGACAGTCATGCTGTGTTCTATTGGCATTTCCATTCAGCTGCTTTTTTGGATACAACTCAGATGTCAGCCTGAGTTCCTCATGATGGGTCCTGAGACATAATCATGTGGGAAAATAAAGAGAACCAAAATCTATGAAATGATTCATCCCACCCTTTTTCACCCTCCTTGTGTGAAATATAACCAAACTAAACAGACTAAAGTGGGTTGAGATACTAGAGCTGTTCTTATGAAAATAGGATGTGTGGTTTGTTCAAGAAGACAAATTATTGAATTATTATTTGGTATGTAATTGTTGAACTAATCCTGTAATGGTTTTGCTGCTATCGAAGGAAGAGAAAGTTGAGGTGTGAGTTGTGCATATATGGAATGTTAGTTATAGTTTAGGGAATGTGAGTCTCTGACAAGAGAATTGGTGAAAAAGGGAGAGAATCTCTGGAAGGAGAGCTGGTGAATAATTCACATGATGGTTTGCTGCTGAGTGTTCTGTGTGTAGATAATCCCACAGTACTGTCTCCAAAACCCATATCTCTGTTCCTGTCTGGTTTATTTTTACTGCTGCTAAGCCATTTGGATGGTCATACTCTTCAGATTACTGAAAAGTGAACATGCTTAGATGTTTTCTTGGTTTGTTAGCTGCATGCATAATTAATTGCTACCAATTGTAGACAATCATTGTCTCACTCCTTTGCTCACTCCACCATAAATATCATCTGTGTTCAAGGCAACAAAGACAAATTTATCCAGTGAAAAAAAAACATTGCAAATATTTGAAAGGGAATGTGATTGGATTTTTTTTTGTTTGCTTTAGTTGTAGGTTTATGTGGCAGTGCTTATTGAATTTTCAGCTTCAAATGCTTTGTAGGAGCACAGCTGTAATTTGGCTGCTTAGGCCACCTCGCAGCTCTCGTGGTCATCCCTGCTGCCCAGGTATGAAGCCACCGATGCACGGTGGCTGCTGTTGCCTGTCACAGGTGATGGGACAGCTGGCTGCCCTGATCATTTCTGTGTCAGGCATGGGTGGCACGGAGGAGGGCAAGGTGTGTGAGATCTGGAGGAAAAGACTCCTCCATGGGTTTCATTTGAGTGGATAGCTCCTCCTATTACCTGCGACACACAGGATATTCAGAAATTACAGAAATGGAGAAAACATTTTAAAATGAAAGCAATGTGTAAGCCTGTTGACAGGCCAAGCCTATGCTCTTTGAAAAATGTGAAGGTGGGCCCACAGAGTGATGGTGGAGTTAAATCCAGTTGGTGGCCAGTCACAAGTGGTGTTCCGAAGGGCCACTTTAATATCTTTATCAGTGGTCTGGATGAGGAGATCGAGGGAACTCTCAGCAAGTTTGCAGATGATACAAAGCTGGATGGGAGTATAGATACGCTTGAGGAGAGGAAGTTCTTCAGAGGGAGCTGGCCAGGCTGGATCGATGGGCTGAGGTCAGTTGTATGAGGTTCAACATGGCCAAGTGCTGAGTCCTGCACATGGGTCACAACAACCCCCTGCAACGCTCCAGGCTGGGAGAGGAGTGGCTGGAAACTCTCCAGTGTAAAAGGACCTGGGGATGTTGATCAACAGCTTCCTGAACGTGAGCCAGTGTGTGCCCAGGTGGCCAACAGTGTCCTGGCTCATATCAGCACTAGTGTGGCCAGCAGGGCTAGGGAAGTGGTTATGCCCCTGTACTTGGCACTGGGGAGGCTGCACATCAGGTCCTGGGTTCAGTTTTGGGCCCCTCATCCCAAGAATAACATTGAGAGGCTGGAGCATGGCCAGAGAAGGGCAACAAAGCCTGGGAAGGGTTTAGAGCCCAAGGTGATGAGGAGCAGCTGAGGGACCTGGGGGTGCTGAGCCTGGAGCAAAGGGGGCTCAGGGGAGACCTTCTGGCTCTCCACAGCTCCCTGACAGCAGGCTGGAGCCAGGTGGGAGTCGGGTTCTTCTCCCATGGAACAAGCCACAAGACAAAAGGAAACAGCCTCAGGGTGTGCCAGGGCAGGTTTAGTTTGGATATTGGGAAAAACATTCCTGAAAAGTTGAGGCCTGAGCAGCCGTTGGAGCCACAACAGTCACCTGGGCCCCGCCGAGGCCACTGCCTCTTCCTCAGAGATTTTTGTGTGGATTGTCCCCAGAAATTAATCCCTTGGGTCTATGAGTCACGTACTTTGAACAGTGTTTTTGAAATGTGGGGGTTTGCACCTTCTGCTACCTCTGCTTTGGTTCTAGCAGGGATTTTTGTTTCAGCACTAAAATAGAACTGTTTGGCTTGTTCCGTAGCCTTTGAGCCTGTCGTCAAGATGGCAAAGTGAAAGGAGGAGAATTCAAAGGCAGTGGAAGAAGAGGAGGTGGAGGAAGGTGACAAAAAAGAGATGACAGACTTGAACTTAGTGTGCTCTGAAAGCACTTTGGAAACAGAAAACCCAGAGGTGCTTGGGGGGGGTGGACGTCTGACCCTGGAGGGTGGAGGCAGCAGCCTCCTCCCATGTGAAAAATGTTCAGCAGATCTGGATGGCTCCCATACTGTGACCTTCATGTTGACAGTCTCTCTAGCTGTGCCCACCCTGCCTACAGGTGAGTACCTGGCACAGGCTCTGGTCTTTGTAGAGGATAAAAAGATTTTTAAGGTAACAGAAGAATTTTGCAAATTTTGTTTTGCTTAGACTCATGTCTAAACATGATAAAGCTCTGAATCCTGCACATTCAAATCTAGGAACCTAAAAAAAAGTGATATATTGTTTTGAATATACTTTGCTAGGAAATTATTTCTGAAAAGGCGGAGCTAAAATAATTTTTTTTTTTTTTTTGAGAGAGAGAGAGAGGAGACTTGGTTTTAAAGCAACCTTTATGCTTTCAGGTTTTGTCTTTGCATGACAATCTTTCTAAGGGCTCACTTTGATTGCTTTGCACTTCTTCTGAGAATCAGCTTGATGCTTTTGTTCAACAAAATGCAATTGCAAAGTTGCTGATTGAAATCTGTTATACTGACTGCTCTGATGAGTGCTTTGTTCTTGCAGTTCCCCAGCATATACATGTGAAGGTTATAAATGCCAATTCAGCATTTTAAAGCATATAGATTTGCTTTTACAGTATTCTGTTAAGTTATCAGTCGACGAATGCACACTGAGCAACAGTTTAATTGCTGTTTCTTCTCAGGTCTTTGTGTCAGACCTCAACTTGTTAAGACTGCTTTGTCTGAATCCAAGAAAATACACTGCTCTGACACAGCAGGGGCAGGGGGTCATGTGAGACCCAGCAGAAGCTGGGGAAATACCAAATGTGCATTTGGAGAGCAGTCGTGAGAGTGGTCAGTGAATGAAAAGTTCTTCAGTACTAGTCAGCACCCGTGAAGATTTCCATCTTTCTCTTTTTTTTTTTTAATAGGCTGTTACTCCATGGTTTGAAGATGAGAAGATGTGGATGTCATGGAACCAGAGTGTTGATATCAGTGTCACAAATGAATATCTAATAAAACTGAGAGATCATAAAATAATTGTTAAAATTGGGGATACCAAGGACAAAGTTTCCTCAAAAACAAAGCTTTTCAAACCAAGCATTGTTTCTTCACTAGAAGGAGATGCAGAGGCTGCTGGTAAGGCTACTGCAACCAGGCATGTTATAAAACGTATCTTGAAATGGTGACTGCACCTATTGATAAGATATTGTTGAGATTATTTGACATTCATATGTCATCCCCATTAAAATAATTCCTACTTTTTGGTGTTTTAATGAATGCATGAAACAGTTCCTGAAAATTTTTATTGCAGGAAAATAGAATCGAGTCTATAATCTGAACCTTGGAAAGCTAGCGAGTCATTTGAGGCTGTTGGGTAGTAAAGGTAGTAAGGCATGTGTTCATTTTTTCAGTGGTGGATTTTTCTTTCTGTTGTCCTGAGAAGATGCAAAACTTGTGCAGCCCCATCTTCTGTTGTGCATCTTTCTGTTTCATCTTCTCCACCATCTTTGTTTCTTCTTCTGCCCTGTCTTTCTGTTTGATCTTTATCCTTTTGTTGTCTCCCACATAGCTTGACTCTGTCCCTAAATTTTGGCCATGCTAGCTTGAATGTCAGTGATTTGAAAGACAGTTATGTTATAATTTATAGTTAATTTTTTCTAGCTGAGTTAATTTAATTAGAAGGGACAGACCTTGTTAAGGCTCTTACAGACATCTATGAAATGAATTCTTGGTGCTTAATAAATACTAGAGAACTAAGCATGAGTTGAAACTTATAAGAAGTGGGGCACCCTTTGTTCTGATGTCCAGAAACTACTGTTGAAATTAATTTTACTATTAAAATATGCATAATTTGTTAGTAAAAGACTATACTTGTTCTCTCCCATGCATATCAGTGGGTAGAGACTTAGTGAGGTTATAAGACTTCAGATGCTTGTTAATACAGGGCTGGGTTTCTTTTGGTTGAACTGATACTAATAAATCTGATGTTTGCTCAGATGTGGTGAGGTTTGTCAATAAACAGATTTTTCAGCTGGTGGAAATTTCTGGCAGCATTTGGTTTTGCTCTTTGAGGTAGGTTGAAGCACCTGAGGAGCTGTTGTGGAGGAGTGGAGACTTGTTTGTAGTTCAGTAGTTTCTCAGGAACAGGACAGAGGTTTAAAAGCTTTCCCCCCAGAACTGAAGTCTTCAGTTAGAAGAGCCTGTTGTTTCTATAGAAGCTGCTGTAAGAGTGGTTTCTATTGAGAACAGGAAGAGGGCAGGAGGTTCCATGGGAAAATCATTGCTCAGAATTTGAGCGGCCTAACCAGATGGAGCAGTGCAGTCTAAACCAGCAAATTTATTCTAATTTTTTTTTCCTGATAGGTGGGGTAAAACACACAGTGCTATTGCAAAGAAAACTCTTTGATAAGAGTCAACCAGCACCCAGCTGTACAAAAATCAAAGCAGCAAAGGAATCCAAGGTACAGGAGGAGACTCCAGCCCTTCCTGGAGGTATAACAATATGGAGACTGGGACTGATTTAGGGAGGAAAGGGGCCAGGGAGTGCAGTGGCACCTGGAGTAATGGGCGAGCAGGAACAGGGCTGAGGAATCTACTGAGGGAATGAGGTGTTGCAGGAAGGCTGAGGGTGTTATAGATAGAGAAAGTTTTTCATAGCTTTGGAATAGAATTGGGACAGAAAAGAGATTCAGCTGGCTCACAGAAAGTCTTTAAGCGACACTAGAAAAAAGCATCAGAATTTTCTGCTCTTTCGTGTTTGTAAGTGCCCTTCCAACTCAAACCAGTCTATGATTCTATGATCTTGGGCTTTGAGTGCTCCCAACAGCAACTGCAGTCAAGAGCAAAGGAACAGAAACTTAATTTATGAAAATTAAAATAGATACATAGTGCTGAGAATTCTGAAAAAAATTATGTCCTTGGCTTCCCAACTGGGCTACCAACATTAGTGGAAATCTCTTGCCTTATTTTTTTGCCCCTCAACTTTCAGTCTCCACAATGGAGATAATATTTGACGCATTAGAGGAAGTGTTAAAGTTGAGAAAGCAAAAAGGTACGTTAGCAAAGAGTGTTACAGAGCTCTCTAGGAGGATGTCAGTGAATTCTTTTGCTCACTGCTTGGATACTTTGCAAGACATGCCACGAAGACCTGCATTGTGTAGTAGGAAAAAAGCTAATGTTTGAAATATTCTTTTGTTGGGCAACACAATGAACAACAGTGTGCTACCTGGAGCAGAGGTCCATGGGAAAATGTGTTTCATCATCACCTGAGGTCTCAGATCCACACATCTACCAAAGGGCTGAACTCAAGCAGCAGAGACCTGTTGCTTAAAAAATTTCAGCTTTTAGGCAGTTGGCCTCACAATGTAATAGTTGTTTTCTCTGAGTATTTTCATGAACAAAAAAATATCCAAAAAGTACTGGAAAACAATGATGAAACTCTATATTTTGACTTCAGTAATCTTGTGAAATGAAATTGTGGTTTTCTTCTGTTTTTCCTTAATTTTAGACTTTTATGGTGAAAACAAGAATGACAGCTAGATCCTCTGTCTGTGTTATGTCTGTGATTTTGTCAGATATACAAACAAAAATAGACTTGACAGATATTTAGATAGAATTATCCTGAAGGAAACTTCCTGACTGCAGTGAGGGACTGGGCTCCAGCAGATAATGTGATTTCCTCCAACATTAGCAGCTGATGGAGGGATGTTGTGTTGTACATTGTGTTGGGGAGCACTCTGTCACCAGCTTCGGGTGGTTATCCCTTTAATTTTTTTCCTTCTATCTGATGATTAATGACATGCACCATCGATGTAGGAGTAGATTAATTCCTGGGGTAATTAGGCTGGCAGAATGGGTCTGTATTTTGGTAGTAGTGCCAGCTAGTGATGGGTCTGGAGAGGATGGATGGACCCAGTATCCAAGTCTGCAAAGGTAGGTGGTGTGTTGAAGGAGATGAAGGGCAGGAATATGGCTTCGTTCAGGTGAATGGAAAAATGGCAGAGTTTTGCCTACGTACTATAACCCCGCCTCTGCTAAGGAAGAAAGGAACGTCCTGAAAATCTCTTCATGCTTCTTTTCATTCATCTTGAAAAAACACATGCACTGTTGAGTATACCAGATGAGGTCCTCTGTAAAACAGGAAAGTTGTTACAGTTTCTCAGTATCCTGTTTAATTATAGCTAGGTAAAACCCCAATATTGCATTGCTCCATCTTTGCTTACTTCCACATAATGGTAATTTTTGTTGTGTATTTTGTGAAACGTGTTCAGCTGTTCCAGGTGCAAATTCTCCTTGCCATTCATATGGTGTTGAATTGCTCTAATCTCACTGTAGTTAAGATCTACAACTCTCTGTCATTAAGGCTGATACATTGTGAGGCTAAGTGTTGAGTAATTAACAGTGAAAACTGTGACTGTAGAGTTTTTCTGTAATTAAATGACATTTGAGGGCAGTTAGGTGTATTATACTTTTGGCATGTATAGAATATTGACTAAATATCTGGACGTTTCTACACACTGTGTAAAAGATCTGGACACTGGTGACATTACTCTTTTTTGTGAATATCCACTAGAAGAGCAATTGGAACAGTTAATTAAAATAAGTGAGCAAAAGTAACATGTTATTTCTTAGGTATGCACTCTTTCATATATTAAGATATGGTATTGACATCACTACCTATTTAATTACAGATAGGAAATCCAGTGCTAACAAAATGTTATGTAGATATTCTCACCTCATTTTAATTACCTGTTAATGCCTAGCTTTGCTTTAAATTACAGCATGATAATTACCATGGAACTCAGTTTTCCAGGAAATAAAGTCTGACTTTATAATGTTTTTGTTTCCCTGCATGATCTAAGTCTCTCAAAAAATATTTTATTTTATATATTTTAGACTTAGTCAAACTCATCCTTCACACAAAGACAAAAAATCAAACAGATTCTGGTTTTGAGTTGCAAATACAGCTTCTGTAAGACTTGTCAACATGTTTTCCTAGAGCTTTACAGATGCATTTTGTTAGTCTGAGTTATCAAAACATAGAAATACTTAACAACAGATGTGAAACCTGTTCTAATTCAGCAGAAGAAAGTGATCTGGATGGACAAGTGACATCTGAGTGTAGTCTGCCACATCCCTCAAGTAGAGATGACTTATGTACTGTGAGGTCAGAGTGTTGCACTTGCATTGGGGAATGTTCATGTGTAAACATACAGTTGAAGATATGTAATTGTTTTTCAGTATCCATGTTTCTTTCAATATTTTACAATTATACTGTGGTTTCAGATGTGGTTAATTATTGTTTTTTTCCACCCATGCCTCCTGATTACAGGAAAGGAGCAAGAGCATCAAAATCCCCTTTAATGCATCAAGCTTGTTAAAAGTATATTTGGGGTGAGGTCACTGTTCATGAAATAATTACGTAAAATAACAAACTTTTTGAAAGGTTGAAGGTAGTGTCACTCAAAACATGAATCTACTCTGTAACTATGAATTTTTATTGGCTCAAATTACCATGAGGTCATTTTCTAAAGCAAATTAAGGTAATCCCGAGTTTTTACTGCTGTAGTGGCACAGTTCCCTGTTTGTTCTGTTCTGCTTTTAGGAACAGGCACTCACTCATTTGGTTTAATAAGTAACTTGTTTTCATAGTTTTGAGTGGTAAATTTCTAACAATTTAATGTAACTCTCTAACACTGCAAAAAAAAGTTAGAGGGCTCAAGCTTTGAGAAACCATAGCAGTAAAAAAGGATCATATTTTCTTGGGTATTACTCATAATGGAAGACTTTGCACTTGAAATAGAAATGAATCATGGATTGGGTGTATCTCAAATACATCATCCAGAATGTCATCTGGAATAACGTAAACTCCGAAATTACTTTCTCAGGGTTCCAGTTTTGTTTCTAAAAGATTAATTGGTGATAGCACAAGATAACAAACCCAGTCCTGTATTCTGTGATGTGCTTTCTCATTTTATGCTGTTATGTAAGTTGAAGAATTTCTCCTGAGCAAGATTTAGCCTCATTGCTTCTCAGCTCAAAAGATAATTAAGGCTGTGAAAAGACCCTTAATGCCTTCAGCACAAATGTATGAACTCGGCTTTACAGATGAATGTTTCTGACTATTTTGTATGCCATGAGGACAGGAGGGTTTCTAGTGGGTGCCTCAGGTGGTATGGGGTTTGCACTGAAGAAAGAAAATATCCATTTGGAGAGGTGAAAAAAAATCATGCCAAATTGGATGTGGAAGCAAGATCTTTAGTTTATTTCAGATAGGTGTCATTTAAGGACAAAACCGTCTTTAAAAAACATATTCTTCCAACATGTAGAAAGTTCAGCCACCTTAATTCAGGTTCCCAGCATGTATTCCTTTGAGCTGCTAGAGGCTGAATGCTTCTTTAACAAAGGTGTTGTTTTGCAAGATTTGAGAGAAACAATTTTTAACCAATGTCTTGTTGCATCATCTCGCAGAATTCTTGGTTTGCTGCTGTTCTGCTTTTGACAGCCTTCAGTTTCTGATTTGTAGACTAAACAGAGACTTGCTCATGTCCACCATATTAGAGCCTTTCTGTTTGAGCTATTTCCTTCTGCATTATGTTTTTGAGTATGAAAGTAAATGCCATGTGATTGCATGATAAAATAAAAAAGAGCCCTCTGAAACTTCCTAGCTGCTAGGACCAGTTGGACTAGTGGAGCTTACATATCTGCTTGTGATAACAGAAATTAAAAAAACAGCCCTTGGAATGGGTTTTTATTTGCTAATGGCTTACAGGAGGAGATACTCAGTGTGAGTGTGAGTTGGTGGTGTTGAAACTAAGTAGGGTTTTTACTCCAGAAATAGCCCTGGTGGAATCTTGTGCTGTAACTCAGAGTGTGAATTGTGGCTGCTGTGTGTCCCGTAAAGGTGGGTGCCGTGTTGTGTGAGATTTAAGGTAGAACCCCAGGGGATTAAGGGGAGAACCTTACTTTGGACTTGCTCTGCATTTCATAAGCATCTATACTGCTGAAGTATAAAGATATCTGAAGAATATTTGTCCGGTTTAAGTCCAAAAGTGTAGTTCCTCATGCTGTTGTAGTTCCTTTGCTTGCATTTGTGCTGTCATACCACTAACAACATTCTGGTGAAACATGAACAAATGAGATCAGTATTTTGAAAAATTTCATACATGGGTTTGATCTTCATGCAAACTTGACTAGTACATATTAATTGGAATAGAAGTAATTTTTGTGTAGAAATATTCTAATAGTTTTCTAAAACCCTCCAAAATCATTTCTGGAAATGTATTTAGAGATACTCCAGTCTAATGACAGAAAAGCTATGTAAGACTTTTATCAGGATATTAGTTCTGGAAAAATTTGCCAGTTCAAAGTGAAGCTCAAACAGGATAAAATGAATGAACATTATATCCTTATGCACATCACTATTGCTCTTCCATATACCTGAACGTTCTCATGCCACCTCTGTTGTGACTGTGGTGATGTTTCTTTCCAGCTTAATGTTCAAAGACCTGTTATTGTAATGATTATTCCTTGTGGAGGACCCGTGAGTTACCTGGCAAGTAACCTACAGATTGACTCCAAAGGGAAATCTGGGATACAGGAGGTTATATTTTACATATTTTATTGGCAAAGTTTTGCTGTTCCTTTGCACAGTTGGGAAAGAATAATTTGTTTTCTAAAGAATGAGCTTCCTTCTTCCCTCATTTTCTGTCAGAAGTCCACAGCCAGGAAATATGACAGTCATGATAAATGTATGCTGTATTTCTTCTCTCAAACTTACTCCAGAAATATTCTTCATACTGCTGTAAATGCTCACATGTGGTCTGGTATCCTCTGTGCTCTTTCAGTCTACTGTGAGGAGACTTCCAACAAACCCATAAATACCACGTTACCTCAATGAACTCCACACTACAGTTTCCTTCATTTATTTGCAGGACCTGAAGGTTCCTGCATATAGTGATGGTCTCTTGGGTCTCTGACTCTTTGCAGTGATTTATTATTTTTATTGAGGCAAATGAAGCAGCCTTATTGTTTTTAGTTTTAGCAGGTCTGTTTTTTTTTTCTTAGCATGCTGGTTTACGTATAAAACTGCATGCAAACTTTTTGATTTTGACAGTCTGTCATTTGCTACTCAGTTAATGTCACATATATTAATAATTTTGACTGTATTTTTATAGGAAACAAAGATCTCAGAAAGATGTATTTTTAACATCAATTGCTTGTAGTGCTGCAAAACCACAAAACCAACCTTATGTCTCGCCACCCCCAGGTATTACTATCAACCTTTTTGTAATATCTGTGAGGATAGCTAGAGCTGTTTGGAAAATACTTGACTTAATCTGGGTCTGAATTATTTCTGGTGCTATAAATATACATTGCTTCAAGTGTCACAACCACAGTCTTGATTTGTTGCTCACTACATGATTGCCTGTCTGAATTAAAATACTGTTTGTGAAGCAGCTGAAGAACTTGGACCTCTGAGATTAAAATTCCTAGGAGGAGGAGGAAGAAATGTTTGAAAGAGTTAATGCCAAGGAAAAGGGAAGATGTTGCACATATTAATGAATTTGAAAGAAAATACTGTCGATGGAATAGGATAATCTGGAGACAATATTCAGCACCAGGAAGCCTTAAAGCAATCACTGGGAGAAGCTATGGGGCAGCACTTAGGGAGAGATGGACTTTGTTTATACATATCATACTGATCACACTCAGAGACTTTAACAAACTCAAAAAATGGTTGTTAAAGTCTTAAAAAAAAAGAATGTCATGATATGTGTGTAAAAGTGTAGACTGCATGCATCTGCCTGCATATATTGAACTATAATTATTTCATTATGAAACATTTTACCTCTCAAAACATCATCATACACCTTTATTTTCAAACTGCTCTGATTATACATCACATCTGTAAAGCTGAGTAAAACAGGGACCAGCTCTTGTGACTAGCGCTGTGAACATTTCTTTGACATGTATTGTATTTCCTTGAACCACGTGTAAAATTCTACCAGCAGTTCTGTCACCCCATTGTGAGGAGTCTTTGGGGCTGAACACGTTCTTCACTGTCGGGAAGGGGCTCTGGAGAGAAGAGAAGCACTCCAGGGGGTCTGCCGTAGAATCCGTTTATTGCAAAGTTTTACAGCCTTTTCTAGCAGACAAGAGACAGCCCCCCGAATCTCATAGGTTAACAAGCCTGTGTACACGCCTAAGTAAAGTTACTGATTGGCAAAAGCCACTGTCCACGCTCTGTCCATGCGCCCTGTCAGTCTTGAGAATTGTTGTCCTCAGCTCTGCCAGTGTTTACATTCTTGTCCCACCAGCAGAATTCACTACCTATAAACATCTGCTATTTGATAGATGCTTTTGTGATTTTCTCAGGCTTACGAGAAAAACCTCAGCCACGCTGATTGTCCAAACTTTAGCAAAACATGCCATCCTGCTCTGCAAATCACAATCCCACAGTTCCCTTTTCTTTTCTCTGGACAGTCAGTACCCTATCGATGCTTCTATTTTTCTAGCCTGCATTTACAAAGGTTCAAGTTGACCAGGGTCCAGTTCCAGGGAGAGTCAGGAGGTCCTTCCCCAATTAGGAAGCTCTGTGAAGTGCGTCCACTCCACAGACAGACACTCCTCCCTTGCTGCAAGTGGTCCTGGCTTTTATCCCCAAATGGGACACTTGACCTTTGACTATTTAATGCGAGATATCTGAGGCTCATTTACCTTATGGCTTCCCCTGCAAGGTCGGCCACACCCTGGAGGAAAGCAAAAAGCAAAATCACCACCTCCCTAGCATCTTAAGTATGGTATATTGAATTGTGTCTACATCTACTAATACCCTGCTGTCCTGGTTCCGTGTAAAAAGGGGTTCAGGGCAGGACCCACACGGAACAGAACTATGTACTCGCCTCTCCCCCACCCCCCCGAGAGAGAGAGAGAGAGACTTTTAAAAAAAAAAATGAAGTATATTGTTCAACAAGGAACAGAAAACGAAAAAGGGAGGTAAGGAAAATAATATATATAAAGATCAGGGGAATAATACAAAAGATAAAATATACAAAACCCTCAGAAATGGTTCCAGTGTCCCACGGAGTGAAAGGAGAACTTTCCTCTCTGAGCTCCAAGGCCGGAGTGAAACAAGAAACCACTCCCTGCCTCTTATCAGAGTGTGTGTGGGAAGGGGAGGGAATACAATGGTTTCACCCCCACCCGGGGTCCTCCCAGTTGCTGGAAGGTCACGACCCCATTCCAAACCTCAAACCACAACACCTGCTAAATGTTGCTAGTGCATCATTTGCCTGTCTTGTCCGTGTCATCCACAGTAGGGCCCTTTGCAGCAGAGACATAAGACATGGCAACATCACTAACACAGCTGTAGTGAGAAAAAAAGAAAAAGCTAATAATCCATTTTCTATTAAAGACAATAATCATATTGACATTCCCTTGTTTAGCTCTATATGGTTAATCTTATTACATCTAATACACAACAGAACCGCATTTAAGTGAACCTTCACAGATAAAACAATTTTACTGTGGTATTGCCCCGCAGGTACAACATAGAACAGTCATCTGAAGAGAGGGACAACCACATCGCTTATTCATGGGATTTACAGTGCAGTGAGGTTCATCTCTGTTAAACAGCTTTTTCTATTATTTCAGATTAATATTAATGTTAATTTTTTTCAGCAGCATGTGTCAGATTTGTAAGTAATGGATGTGCTTTAGGGAATTAAACGTGCTGTCTTGTGAGGAACCATTTACAGCAGTGTCTGATATTGCAAGGTTTGGGCAGCTTGCTAATGCTGTAGCTAAGTGACAGCATTCTTAGCTGCTTTTTCCCCCAGAGAAGGCAGTTGCTCCTATAACAGAGCAAAACTGTATTAATTCTCCATTTCTGGCCTATCTGCATCACAGGCTATACCAAATGGGACCAGTAATAGTACAGGCATAGTTCTCTTTCCTTAAAAAGCAAAGCAGATGTGCAGAAAGTGCAAGGTCCTGCCCTTGGATCGTGGCAGTCCCAAGCACAAAGACAGGCTGGACAGAGTATGGATTGAGAGCAGCCCTGAGGCGAAAGACCAGGGAGGGTGCTGGCTGAGGAAAAGCTCAATATGAGCCAAAAATGTGTGAGTGGAGCCCAGAAAGCCCAAAACATGTCCTGGGCTGCATCCAAAGCAGGTTGGCCAGCAGGTCGAGCAAGGTGATTCTCCCCCTCCACTCCACTCTGGTGAGATCCCAACTGGAGTATTGTGTCCAGCTGCGGAGCCCC
This sequence comes from Merops nubicus, assembly GCF_000691845.1. Classification (NCBI taxonomy): domain Eukaryota; kingdom Metazoa; phylum Chordata; class Aves; order Coraciiformes; family Meropidae; genus Merops; species Merops nubicus. Next base: position 3,965 of record NW_008592985.1, on the reverse strand, counting down.
CAACACAAAAAAGACACGGACCTGTTGGGCTGGAACCCCTCTGCTGTAAGCCCAGGCTGGGAGAGTTGGGGTTGTTCAGCCTGGAGAAGAGAAGGCTCTGGGGAGACCTTCTTACGGCCTTCCAGTACCTGAAGGGGGCCTACAAGAAAGCTGGGAAGGGACTTTTTACAAGGGCTTGTAGGGATAGGATGAGGGGCGATGGCTTCAAAGTGGAAGGGAGGAGATTTGGATTAGATGGAAGGAAGAAGCTTTTTACTAGGAGGGTGGTGAGACACTGGCACAGATTGCCCAGGGAAGCTGGGGATGCTCCGTCACTGGATGTGTTCAAGACCAGCTTGGATGGGGCTTTGAGCAACCTGCTCTAGTGGGAGGTGTCCCTGCCCAGGGCAGGATGTTGGAACTAGATGGTCTTTAAGGTCCCTTCCAACCCAAACCATTCTATGATTCTGTGAGAAACTGGTAAATAGGGTTTTGTGGTCTGTACCCCAAAAGGTTTTACTTTATGCATCTCTTCAGGTACTTACATGGTCTCTTACTCAAAGGAGAAGGCCCATGTGTCCTGCTGATATGCTTTTTTGATCTTCTTTACATTTATATTCTGGCACTTGAGCTCTTCTAGACTTGATATATTTTTTTAAAAAAAGAAATTGTTCTGGTGGAATCATTAGCATGGTAGGGTTTTATCTTTTTGTTTTCCATATTTCTTAAGTAACTTCAGATATTTTTAATGCTTTCAGAAGTGTGACTCTTTCAAAAAACAGATTTCTGGATAAGGCCCAACTTCTGAAGCAGAAGGCAGTTGCTGACCCTCCAGTTAATACAACTTCAGAAGAAACTGGGAACACCAGTGATAATGTGGGAATGCTGACATATGGAGCAGACAAAAGAGCCCCCACAAATATTAAGTTCTGGAGGGAACTATGGACTAGATTTGAAAAGGTAGATCTAGAATTCTGTTTACCTTCTCTCTTTTTTTTTTCTTTTTTTTTTCTTTTATTTTTAAGAATTCAAGGTTAAAACAAAAGAAAAAAGAGTTATAGGTGCATTAGTCTCAACTGTGCCATGAGCTTTTTGTTTCTTCAGCCACTAATAAAACCTTTTCAGTTTCCTTAGCTAGTCATGTAAAACTGAGATGGTGATGGTTCTTTTCTACCACTGCCTGGCATGTTCCAGGGGTGAACTGATGTCTGTCTGCAAGGGACCTGGATTTGCAACGGTGAAATCTGTAAAACAGTGAACATAGCAGTGTTGGAGCTAAAACAACTACTCCAACTGCAAAATGATCAAGCTGTTGTTTCATATCACTTGTGCCTCTTTTTCGCCAGAGGCCAGGTTTGGATCTGTGGTTTACAGTCCGTTTTTGTTTCCAGTGCTAGTTTGTTACCTTAAATGACAAACCATGGCCCCACCGCGTGATGTTTTAGCTCTTTCATCTGTAGCTTACAGTTGACAAAGGGACTGCTTCTATGGACAAATTGATGGGCACACGGGTGTGTTTGGAGAGCTTCACCCTGAACCACATCTGCTCCATTCTCCTTGTGGCTCTGGTTTGGTCTTGCCTGCGTTTCTGGGGAGTTATTGTGGAGAACTGACTTAAGTCATCAGTTCTACATGATTCTCTCTCAAACTTCCACACACTATTTCTTTCATGATTAAGGAAGTTGGAACTTTCATTTTTGAAATTCCAATAAACAGTTTTGCACTTTGCAGGGAGTTCTCTATCTGCATTATCACTTTGCTTACATCAAAGTGAGCTGGGTTTTCCTCAGTGGTATTTTGGTGCTGCTAATATTTCTTGTCACATAACAATTGTTCGAAGATAAGATTTTAATAATATATTGCAGGCCTCTCTTTTCTTCCATCTGGGTGTTAGATTTGTCCTTAAAACATTCTGCCATTCCTTTTATAACAATAATAAAAATAAAAACAACAACAACAACAACAACAATTCAGGACCAGCAGTAGGGATATTTCAATAGTTACTTTTAAGTTACTGTATTCACTTGCTACATTTTTGGTCAAACTTAAGCCACTTGTGCTGATATTCTGTGCTTGCTGGCAAAGGAACGAGAATATTCCTGTTTTATCAAGGTAAAGTTACAAAATACAGGTTTATGGAAACAATAGGACACATATTACAAAGAGTACCATAAATAAGTTGTAATGCATATATGAAAGGAAAGGAAAGTAAGGTGGCAAAGATGAATTTAATTTTGGTAATTCCATGAACTTCTAAGGCTTTCTGTTGCAAATTTAACTTCTTGTGAGGTAGGAAGTCCATCCATAGTGTAGTGCGCTGTGTGACAGAAGGTTGAGCATAGTGAAATTCTAGCCTAAGTTGGTGTTAAAGTGTCTAATCAACATCTTTTTATGAAGGTGATCCTGAATTGTGCCACCTGCTTCAGTAAACAAAATTATTTCTTTGATTAATTGCAACAAAATATTGCAATATCAGTTCAACCCTGCCTTCCATTAGCAAGTAGAAGAGGTTCTAGTTCTGGAGGAAACAGAGATGCTGCTCTGGCAAAGAAGCATGGCACTGCTTCGGTGCCCTTAGATGTCATGCCTCTCCTCGCAGGTACTGCTCTCTTTGGGAGCCTGTGCTCCAGGTCTCCTCCTCTGAAGCTCCTGTGCTGGTGGGGCTGCCTGGTGGGAACTGTCGTGAGAGATCCCTACAAGAACTTAGGTGAACCTGTCAATGGAGGACTACAATGCAATTCCAGCAGGGATTCCACGTGCTGGATGAAAGACATCTGGTTAGGAAAGAGCTGGGGGAGGCTGATGGATGTGCAGAGCAATGTGTGCTCTGAAGGGCAGCATGCCAAGAATAATTCTGCATTGTAGTTCTCCATTGGCAGGTTCACCTAAGTTCTTGTATGCTGTTGGAAGGGGGTTGTTGGTCAGAGTAGAGTGGATTATTTCTGTGATTTTCTGGCTGTAACTGGATTAACATTCATTATTAATATATGTCGTCCTATGTTTTTGTGTGGTGAGTTAAATCTCCCTTCGTTCCGTGCACGCAGAGAGAAATAGTGGCGTGGAACTCAGCTGCTGGGTGTATGGGTGTGTCAAAGCTGTTAGCAGAGAAACCAGGTTGTTTAAAGGTGCTTGTTTACCTTTAACAGAGAGTTTAATTTTGTGTAAAAGTCTCTGAACCACTCTAATTTTTGTTCTTATGCAAACTGTATATGTGCAGCTTTAAAAAGAAAGAAGCTTCTGCGTGCTTTCAGCACTTAGCCCAGGTGGGGGTTCTGATGCTCCTTTCAGATTATTTTCTTCCTACTGTTGAAGAGAAATAACCTAAAAATTATCTAATAAATAAATAATATGAAGTAATTAAAACAATATTTTAATACAAATTCAGTGGAGGTTTGTAATTAATTGCATCAAATATGGGTGCCTTGATGGGATTGTTTCTATAACATTATTTAGTCTTGTGTGTTTAAAAAGGTGAAAAAACAGTGATCAGTCACCTGACAGAAAGGAATCCTAATATTTTAGATGCTTATGTGACTTTTGCTGTGGAAACACCTCTTCTCTCTGAAAGACAAAGGCATGAACTGAACCCACTGATTATAAGGATTGATTCAGCTGCCTGGCTCCCAAACTCACCCGTACCCATCAAGGTGCTGCAGGTAACACAGCTCCTGGTTCTTCCTGAGGGATCTTCCTTGTTACCTTCAAGTAGCTTCACTTAAAATATGGGCATGGTGTTAAAGAGAACTTTCCTTTTTAATAACAAAATTGGACAATACGACCAACATATTTCCTGAAAAATATGCTGCCAGGTTAGTGCCTGTGTTATCATAGGCACTGGTGGCAAACCAGCACTTTATGAAAATAGTTGAATAATAATATTATGTTAATTATATTACATAAAATATAACATTTATATATATTATATATAATATAATAAAATATATGCTATAATATATACAATAATATCTATATTATATATTCTATAT
>NW_008592984.1:6904-25810 GCF_000691845.1 Merops nubicus | reverse complement strand
TGCTTGGGGTACATGTTGAAACACTTCCAGACTAGTCGTTTTATCTCTTAATCTCCAGTGCTAACTGGGGCTCTTGCTATGGAGCTGCTTTTTGTTGTCTAGGATTAGTTCCCAAAGAGATCCACAGTACCTTCAGTCACCATTGGATTAAGCTCTCCAGCAAACACAGATTCTTAATCATTTCAGTCTTGTGTCCAAAGTTTTATGCTGGTTTATTGTGCTGCTGACAAAAGCCTTGTTTTTACTTTGGTGCTTAAATTAGTAAAGGTATTCTAATTGTCTTGAAAGTACAAGTAGCTGAGAAAAAAGTGAACTCTAACCTGCATCTTCTTAAATACTGTGACTGTACTTTGGTTTAATGACTCTTAAACTTGTGCTGAATCAAAAATGTTTGCTGAGTTTACTTGTGTTTTGAAATGACTAGCTAAAATTCTTTTTACAGACAACCTCATTCTAATGGAGGCGATCTGGATGAGCCTTCTAAAATGAGTGACAATGAAGGACTGGAAGTACCAAGGATGACTGATTTTGGAACTCTGAAGCAGGGAGAATCTAAAAGAATGATCGTTTGGATGGAGTAAGCCTTTCTCATTGGTCTAAGCTTTCTTTCCATCACTCCATAGTTTGTAAGCCTGTCTTGCATACAAAAGCCTCTCATAGTTTAGCCTTTGTGGTTCATGGTCTTCAAGTGACCTGCAAATACTATGGTACTGAAGAGAATTTTGGATTTAATGTAATGTCTTTAGGTTAAATTTTTTATTGAGCATCTATCTTGCAGATAGTGCTTTGAGACTCCTCAGTCCTATAAAATCCTAACAAAATCCTTTCTGGAATGAGGATTGAAGTAAATTGGAGAGCTAGTAAATCATCTAGTTTGAACCCCCTTGCCATGGGCAGGGACATCTCCCACTAGAACAGGTTGCTCAAAGCCTCATTCAATCTGGTCTTCAGACCTCCAGTGGTGAAGCATCCACAGCTTCCCTGAGTGTCACCTGTTTCAGTGTCTCACCACTGTCAGAGTGAAGAAGTGAAGAACTTCCTCCTAATTTCTAATGTAAATCTACCTCTACAGTTTTAACCGATTACCCCTCATGCAGTTGCTGCAAGCCCTCGTGAAGAGTCCTAGTCTGGCTTTCTTGTAGGTCCCCTTCAGATACTGGAAGGCCACAGTAAGGTCTGCCTGAAGCCTTCTCTTCTCCAGGTTGAACAACCCTAACTCTCTCAGCCTTTCTTTTCACAGGAGAGGTGTTCCAGCCTTCTAATCATCTTTGTGGCCCTCCTCTGGACCTGCTCCAACAGGGCCATGTCCTGTGTTGAGGACTCCAGAGCTGGATGTACTCCAGGTGGAGTCTCATGAGAGCAGAATAAAGGGGGCGAATCACCTCCCTCAATTTTCTGGCCACACTTCTTTTGATGCAGCCCAATGTTGGCTCATGTTGAACCAATGCTTTTACTTTTAAGTGTGTTTTATTTAGACTGCAGATAGACTGTCATCTTCAAAATCTTAGAACAAGAGGACTGTTGCATATTCATGTATCGAAAGCAGACCAGTTTTTTTCCTAAATATTTTATTTATTTTTTAACTTGGATGCTGAAGAATTATGCTGGTGTATCTCTGAGGTGGTTTTGGTGGCTTTTCTCTTTCTTAACCCTGCCCATCTCGGCATAGAGGCCGAAATGAAGGCACACCTGAGTACCCTGTATTTGTTGCTATATGGTCTTTCCTAAGAGTTAGTTACCCAATGATAAATTTTAAGGTCTTTTTATTCACAGTATTTCTGTATGCTTTGTGTGGTCATTGATAGGACCTAGAAATATCAACATTTAGCAGGTGTTCTAGTCTTCATGAGTTAGAAGCTGCAGTGCACCTTCTTTCTGATAGTAGTTATGAAGTAACATTGAACTAACCAGCTACAGACTGTTGTATTGACTTCAGGTAGAATTAAGCTTCTCAAGAACATTAACTATGCTCCTAATTATGTAATTAATTACATAACTACTTCTAGGAATAAAGGGAGTGTACCACAGTCCTTAATCAGCTGCAGATTAGCTGGCTGGGTGAAAGACAAGCAATTCAGCTTCCAGATGCCTCAAAAATGTGAGAACAGTTCAGAAGCATATCTGTCATCTTTTCCAACAATACAAGGAAACCTCTCAAAAGCTGCACTTAGTCCATATAACGACAGTGGGGGAACAGCACATGAGTGGTTGAGTAATACATTCACTGTGAAGAATGGAGTCATTCCAGGTACTGTGGAATGTTAACGTTTGAATGCTGAGGGTTAGCTCCTCAGAAGTACTGCAGGTTTCTTTGAGAAGACTAGCAATAGCAATTGTGGCAATAGAATTTATTGTCATCTGTTTACTACAGAAACAATTAATTCTCAGGATGCAAATTTATCAAGGACAAAAGAAAACTTTTCCTCAGTGAAAGATAAAAATTTACATGAAGGAGAAAATGATCAAGAAGAAAATGTGGAACAGCCAGTAAAACATGTCTCTGTGACTGGAGAAATTGTCATACCACCAGGTGGAAAAACATTCATAGTGATCATATGCACAGCTGTGTAAGTATTTCTTTCCATTGCTTCTGACTGATACAATGAAAACAAGTCATAAAAATTGACTTAATTCCTTTAGTCTGGGCAAGGTTCTCTTTCTGATGAAGGATAAGGTAAGCCAGTACATATCAGCAAGTAACGTGGAAATTTATATAAAACCTTGAAAGTAGTTCATCTTTTAATGCCTGATTCTGGTTTTGTCAAAAGAAAATGATAGTATTAAATGAAGAAACAGAGTGGGAATAGATAATTTCTCAAAAAAAACCAACAACACACCACCACAGTAAGGTGCAGGTAATGCCTGCAGCTAGTTATATTCTTTTCAGAAAACCCCTTGCTCTGTGAGCTTTAGAGTTAATGTAGATTTCCTGCAAATTTTTGTGTTATGTCTGGTATCTTTCTTCCAGTCTTGGTACCCTGACATCATACTTACGTTGCTACGTGCCTTTATTTCCAGCTTTCCTGTCCTGAGATGTTAAGTGCAGGCTATATATGCTGAAATTAAAAAAGCAAAAAGCTTTCTTCATTGAAGGTGTACTTTAGAGGGGAAGTGGTTCACAGGTTTTAGAAAACCCTTTAAAGCCAACAATACTGTGCTGTAAGATATTTCTATGGCTTTAGTTAAGAGTAAAAAATGGCTTTGTCTGGTATCTTTCTTCCAGTCTTGGTACCCTGACATCATACTTACGTTGCTACGTGCCTTTATTTCCAGCTTTCCTGTCCTGAGATGTTAAGTGCAGGCTATATATGCTGAAATTAAAAAAGCAAAAAGCTTTCTTCATTGAAGGTGTACTTTAGAGGGGAAGTGGTTCACAGATTTTAGAAAACCCTTTAAAACCAACAATACTGTGCTGTAAAAAATATTTCTATGGCTTTAGTTAAGAGAATGGCTTTGTGTGAACCTCATGCTGGAAAGCTTATTTTCATGTACTTTTCATTACTTCCAGCTGTAGCTCTGCAAAGGCTGAGTACCACAGCTATTGATACTTAGGATGATGTTTTCCTCTGTGCAACTTTTAAACTAAGGTCAAATTATTTCATTCATCCAAGTAACACTGCATTAAGTTTCATACTACTTCTGTTACGATTTTAAATAGGCAAGGGGTAGAAATTTTCTTAGGAGGATGATTTAGCTGGAATTTGAAAGATGAGCTGCAGGTGTGTGCTGCCTTTGTGGAAAAAGTAGGTCTGTAAATGCCATGAAATCTGAGGATCTCCTAATAATAGAAAAAAATCCACACAAAATTTTGTGGGAGGATGCAGAATGAAGTGCTTGCTGGCCATGTGAGAAACCATAGAGACTGCAAATTTAGAGCATAAATTTGGACAGTTCAGAGTCTGCACTGAGCTCATGTATCAGAGAAAACCAGGCTGTAGCTTCAAACTGAGCAGGTAGTAATAGTTGGCATGAAACAATGGTACTCCTGCCAAGGAGAAAATAAGCTGAAATCCTGGGCTGCTGTTGTTTCAGGCACATAGTAACTGTGTTAGACTGTGTAGTTAGTGCTGAGGAGAGAATTGGGCTCTGGGTATTGCTAGGATGAGTTCATTCAGGGATTTCAGAGCAGGTGGTGTGTGTTACATCCCTTTGTCTTAAGTTCCTTAGAAACTAATCTGAAAAAAATATTCCCTCTTCTTCCCCCCTCCTCTGCCCCATCATTCCCAATCCATACATACATGAAGTGTGTTTTTCAGAAGTAAGGGATTTTTCCTGCTGCTTTCCTACTCTCTACACTTGATGTGTTTGCACATAAGGTTCATTTCTGAGTAGCCTGAAGCAAGGGGGAGCAGAGTTGTTGCTGCATAGAGTGAAGGGATGTGCTGCTGCAGAGAGTGAAGGGTGTGCTTCAGGTTCTTCTGATGGAAGTGTTTGGCTAATATTTTTCAGTAGCAGTAATTCCAAGATATTCCTTATGACAGAAGTGTTAATTCATTACATAGTATGTTGAGGGAAGGGATTTTGCTCTTCATGAAACTTTTTTATGAAATTGAGTTTTTGATATTTTTACTCTTTTGGTTTGTGTTGTTTTTTAGTTACTTGTGATACCTCTATTGACCTCAGGGTGGGGAGTAAATGTGAGGAATTACTGCAGGTTAGCAGTTGTCCTTTATTACTGACTATAGGAATCTACAATTTTATTGTAAAAAATACTTAAAGATGAGGAAAATAAAGTGGGAACATGATGGTTTTAAAAATATAACTTCTTCTTACTTGAAGTAATCCAGGGTACAGTAAAGAACTCCTGTTGCTTGGTTTTTCTGATTTTACTGTCGAGCACTATATTGAAGCCACTGTAACAAGTGAAGAAGAGTTACTAATAGCACCTGTGGAACCATTTTCTCCAAGAAAGCTTAAAATTATTCAAGAGCCTCAGCCAAGCAAGACAACAGTGGTTGGTCCTAAATACAGAAGGTACAGTGAATTAGAGAAAAAAAAATATCACCTACTGCTGCTGTATTTGATATTGCTAAATCTGTTCAGTAATGCTGACAAAAACACGTGAAACTGAGAGACCCTCTGCATGTATGTTGTAGCCACTGTAACAAGTGAAGAAGAGTTACTAATAGCACCTGTGGAACCATTTTCTCCAAGAAAGCTTAAAATTATTCAAGAGCCTCAGCCAAGCAAGACAACAGTGGTTGGTCCTAAATACAGAAGGTACAGTGAATTAGAGAAAAAAAATATCACCTACTACTGCTGTATTTGATATTGCTATATCTGTTCAGTAATGCTGACAAAAAACATGTGAAACTGAGAGACCCTCTGCAAGTATGTTGTAAACATGTAATTGTGCATATTACTGATAGAAGAGGTTGCTCTAGTGATTAACTGCTTGTTTTCTTGGTAAATTTGTCAAACAGGAGCTCTTTCTACTATATAATGTGGTAAACAAACATTTCTGCATAGTAAATGATGAGTAACAGTTGTGTTACTAAGAAAAAAAGATGGAAAATCAGAAATAGTGTTCTGAGTGATCTGGTTTCTTAACTCCTCAAGCAACTTTAACATCTATGTCATGAATGTTACCCATCTTTCATTCAGAGCTGCTTCTTTTACAAATAAGTTTTCATTATGCTTACAGCATTTTCTTAGTTATAAAAAATATCCCTAAATTGAAAAAGCAGATGCACAGTGTTTCCAAATAATCTGTAACTGGAGTATTTTATCTTTCTTGCCAGTATAGAAAACAACTCAGTTGTCACTTGCCATCATTTGGTCTGTCGTATGCGTGTGTTTTGGTTTTATAGCCTTGATGATGCAGCATGTTAATTAGCTGGTTTTCACATGTATTGTTTAGATTTCTCAAACTGTGTCATACATTTTGCTTTCAGTAATCGCAGGAGGTTGCCGAGCTTTATCCCCTCTTACACCGTGCCAGAGAAGCTAAGAAAATGTGTGGAGGAGAATTTAGACATACTGACCTTTCAGCCTCTTCTAGCAGAGGTATGCAAGTGTAGATTTATATAAGAAAATATATTTTATGTAAGTGTGTTTGTTCCAGCTGGCCTTAATTTAGCAAAAATATGTAGCCCTTTGTGTAATAGAAGATGATGTACTACTGTTACCAGGTAGACTTAGGACTTCAGTCTGTATCCCATAACTTCCATGGGTTTCACTATGTCACTGAATTCAAGTTTACAAGAGCAGAAAAGGGGATATGTGAAAAACTGAAAGGGGAGTAGAAGTATACTGCTGGGGAGATATTACAGAAGCTGAGCAAAGATTCCTCTTCATTCTCACTTTTTAGGGATCATTGGAAAGGGCATTTTGGGTTTGTTTCCCTCCCCTCCACCCCAGCTTTTTAAGGACTTACAAACTGGGGCTGATACTTAGTCTTTTACATTTTTGAATATTATATTGTCTTTCTAAACAGCTCACAGCATTAAGACACCAGGTTAGTGGTCCCCTCTCAAAAAGAAAATAAAACTCTGCAGTAGCTGAAATAATTTTATGTGGAAAGACTGCCATCAATAGTAACTGTTTTTAACCATACCTTAGGTTCTGTCTGTAGAGGTGACTGTTGTAAGTCTGCTCCAGAAAGCACTGCTCATTTGCCTTGTAGTTGAGTGAGAAGATACCAAACAAAAAGCATTCTGTGCTACCAGTCACTGTTCAGAGCTTTGTACTGTTGTCCTGTCAGTCACCTCCTCAGTGAGATCCATTAAGCTCTGCCGGAGAAAGTTTAGGTTCTTCGATGCCATAAGCTGCATAATCATCAGCCAGGGCCAAGACTGACATGACTCTGTCTTCACCCATCTCTGCCCAGTGCACTTTGATTTTATGCTTCCTGGAATTTCTGAGCATAGAATTCAGTTTTTATTCAGTGACCCAAAATTCAGATAATGAAACCACCACGGTAGGAGGCCGAGACTTGGTTAACTCTTTGGCTGACTGGCTATTGTATCTGAGCTCCAAGGATGACACTCATTCTGCTTTCATTCTAGGAGAGTTTAAAATATTGGCTGTCCTATAGATACATGTATGTAGGTGCCTTCATTGGAAACCCAGTTGCTGTGCAGTCTGCCTTAAGAGATGTTTTGTATAACAATAAAAATAGTGGGCTCCGAATCTTAACGTAGAAGTTAAAGCAGTAATGTGTACTGTTCTGTTTTTCAGCATCTTAATCTAGACAATTATAAAGCAAACTTTTCTACTCTCTTGTGGCTTGAAGAGATCCATGCAGAAATGGAGATAAAAGACTTTAGCATGAGTGGGGTTACTTTGAAAAGGAATGGGAACTTGTTGGTGTTGGAAGTGCCAGGGGTGGAAGAAGGCAGACCTCGCCTGGTTACAGGTAGTAGTTAACGTGTGATAAAGCTAAATAGCATGCTGGTCAACATTTCCAGTGCAACACAAACTCCATTCCTTATTCATTTGTTTAAAGAAGCCTTTCACAAAGTTATTAATCTAGGCTACTAGACAGGTGAACTGCTCTGTTAGTGTCTTGGTGTTAGTCTTAGAGTGGCTGCTGTCTGATGCAGCCTTGCACATACCTGTTCTTATGCATGTTCCAGTGCTTTAGGATTTTTCAGGTACAAAAATTGGTGGGGCTTTCAGCAGAAATAAACTGCAATGTAGTAATAACTTAAAAGACAATAAATGTATCAAAAGCTGAGCAAGCACTTAAAACTAAAGTCAGATTCTCGAATAATACAATATACAAGACTGTTTTCAGGAGGTGTTCTCTGATCAGGTGCCTTCTAAAATGTCATATACAGCTGCATATGACATTTCGGAACAGGTACTCACAGATATAGCAACTTTGCTGAAGTTAACATCTAGCACCCTGCAAATTCCTAGTTTAACCATGCAAAAGAAGGAGGAATTAGCTGCTGCAGCAAGCATTTCACTATTCCTTTTAACAGTATTTTGCTTTTTATGTTTATTTACAAATAGGTGATAAGGTGATACTGAAAAGTCAGGTCTACTCTGAGCATGTAATAGAGTACATTGGCTATATTACTGAGGTAAGCAAGGTGTATCTCCCATTGAAAGTACTGAGTTCCACCAGTTTCAAAGGGGAAGCTGGCAATTCATGGACTTAGAGACTAGTTTAACCTGACTTTTGGGAAGCTGCATTTGTTTTATCAGCATTTTAAGAGATGACTTTGTGTGTTTTATTGTATTTTTTGAAAATTTTAGCTTCTGTAATCTTTCCAGATTACAGTCTTTACGTGTTCTGAAACCCCTCATAATCTGGATATGTCGCTCAATATGTTGATAGACATCTAGATATTCTTTTTGGAGGTGATAGGAGGATTCAGTATTTTCAGAGATATTGCTTTGTGTTTAAAGTACTAAACCTTCATCAGTAAACTGATGTTTTTCATCTTTGCAACAGATATGTAATGAAGATGTTACTCTTAAATTTAATCCAGACTTTGAACAGGTTTACAACTCGGAACCCATGGATGTGGAATTTCTTCACTCTAGGTATTTTTATAAGTTTCTGAAAAGCTACATTTAATGATTCCTCTAGTAAAGTGAATTTTAAAATACACATGACTGTCAGTTGGTTGTTTTGCTGCATACGGATTGGAGAAGGACATAGCTGAGATCTTGCTGGTTCTTTCACCTATGCACCTTTGCCACTGTGTTGATTGGTAAAAGACTGTAGTCACCGTGTACAAAGAATTCTTGTATTAAGCCTCTCTAAATGATTACACCAATGCCAGGAAGTAAAGTTGGGGGGGGGGTACTTTTTGTTTTTTTTTCTTGTTTTTTCTTTTTTTTAAAGATACCAATAAGGTTGCAAGGCTATGCAAAGAAATTGCAGATGTTAACCACTCATCCTCCTCTGTTTTGTTGATGGGATTTTGTTACGTATGTATAGTTGCTTAATCTTCTCTGTAAAATCAATTTTGCAGAGAATTTCTGTGGAAAAACTATCAGGGTCTGGAAGACCAGACTGTTATTGGCTCACTGAAGAGCTAGGGAATGTATCTGTGGATGTTATTCGTGGCAAAGCTGCATTCTGCAGCATGTGCCTCCACAGATGCTTCTTAAACAACAAAAAAAGTCCTTGTATATAAACCCCCTATTTTCATATGTTCTGGTGCATAATAAAAAAATACCAGGTAAGTTGTAGGTATATGCTGCTGTGGTTTATGGAAATGTAAGCTTTTACTTTAACCTACAAATCTGTGTTCTGATAACAGGCTTACTACCAGGCGGTGCCACTTTGCAGTTGAGCAAGCTGTCTACCTGGGTGAAAAAGGTACACTTCACTTCAGCTGTCTAGGGGAGTTTGTGGGGAGTGTTGTGTTTTATATTGCTGTCACATCAGTGCATACTGGGAAGAATACATTGTAGGTTGTTCTTAGGGGAGTTTTCTGTAATTTTTTTAAAGAACTCTTGAATCTAGAGTAGGTGTCATCAGAATGATTTCATCTGCTGGTGTTCGTGGGGGAGAGGAGTGGAAACAAATGAGAACTGTTGGTGTAAATAAGAACTGTAGAAAACATACTGTTAAGAGCAAGTGAAATAGCTGTGTCTTGTGTTACCTCAGTTTATTAAACAGCACTGATTTCCTGGTTTATGGTTGAGTGGCACAATCCATGTGAACTTCACACAGGTCTTTTACCACTTTTACATTAGTTCTAATTAAACCAGTTTTGGCAACTTAGAGTAACCTGGTGTATCAATTTGTATCAGTAATGTAGTCGGTGAAATGTGTGAAGTGTTTGTGTGGCTTTCAAATTTCTCCACTTTCTTTCTCCCTCTCATCTGAATGTGAAGTGTTATTTCCAGAAAAACTTGTCTTACGACCACCGCAAACTATCAAGACCCAGAATACTGCTGAGTGTTTTGTTGATAATGGTGGCATTCAGCAGTGTTTCCAACAGGAAAGTAAGGTATCTATTCTGTGAATGTTCCTTAAAATGCTGAATATCATTCAAATGGGTAACAGATGCCTAGTGTACAGCTATTGTTGGAAAGGAATTGCATCATAGGATATCAAAGATCAAAGTTGTATTCTGCTTTCCGATGACAGATGTTTTTGTTTGCTGCCTGGGGATGGGATTTTGTGATAACTGGTACTGTGAAGGTAACACTCCCATCTTAACTGGAAAGTGCTTATAAAAAAACTGTATAATTATAACTGGAATTTATTATAATTGATTATAATTTATAATAATTGCTAGAATGTAATAATCCTGTTCTGGGCAATTTATTCAGTTAAATTATATGGAGAAAATGTATAGTTCTGTCTTAGAAAGGACTTCAGAAAGGTCCTGTTTGAAGCAGGGTTGTCACTAATACTAAATCAAGTCAGACTGAGAGGTGGAGAGGGTGTTTATTTTTGTCTGCAGGTTCCACAGCCTCTGCATAACCTGTGCTTCACCACCTTTCCACTCAAGATTTGCTTTTCCTAATCCCCCGTATGAATCTTCCACCTACAGCTTGTGGACCATTGTTATACCGTATGTGGTATGAAGAAGTATTTGTCTCATTGGGTCTTTTGTAACTCTGATATAAGTCATCATGGACTATTAGACTGTCTCTTCACCTCCTCATGTCCAGACTGAAAATCCAAGCTCTCTCCAACTCTCCAGTTCATAACAAGAATATGGTACTGGCTCATACACAGTTCTGGTATCCCCAGTAACCCAGGATCCTGACAAGGGTGAAGGATTACTACCTCAGACAGTGGGTTCTCAGCCTGTCTTTGTTCACACAGTTATTCATGGCCCAGGTGTGGAACTTTCCACTTCTCCTTACTGAATTTCATGAGTTTTCTGTTAGTTCTGCTGCCGAGTTTCTCATGGTCCCTCTGAATTGAAGATACACCATTGGGCATTTGAGGCATGACTCCTGATGTTGTGTTGTCTGCAGGTTTGTCAAGGATGTTGTTTGTTCTCATCTGGTTATTGATGAAGGTACTGAATAGTACTGGTCCAAACAACACCCCTGGGATTCTTAGCTTTTAACCAACTTCCAGCTGAGTATCAAATGTTTGCTTAATGCTCTCTCAGCCCAGTTGTTCAGTCAATTTTCAACTCATCTGTCTGTTGGTCTAGCTAATACATCCTCAGGCTACAAATAAGAATGATGTGTTAAGTAAACCATTCCAAAAGCCTTGCTGAAGTCAAGGAGTATTACAATGACAACTTTTATTTTATTCATAGAATAGTCTGCCCACCGTAGAGGAAAATCAGGTTACTCATGAAAGGTCTACCCCTGTGTTTAGCCATGGTGACTATTCCTGGTCACCTTTTTCTGCAGTTTTGAAGGATGTGCTCCATGATATTCCCAGGGACTGGAGGAAGATTGACAAGCTATAGTTCCCCAGATCTTCTTTGTCCATCTTAAATTTGAGCAATAGCTTTTCCCTGTTGTCAGAGACATTCCGTGGCTTGTCTTGATTATTTTTTATTGTAGATAATAGGCAGCAGTGCTCACAATCGTATCAGCACATTGAATCCTATCTCCCCAGTCCAGTGTTTCTAAGCAGTAGCATGATCCTCCCCTTCTGTTACTAGTTCCTTTTCTTCACATACTGTTATGTTACTTCACAGAGGGAGAGGCAGCAAGGGCATTGTGTTCCTTCCCATATCATCCATCAATAAATTGTCATCTTTCATCCATCTAAGAACCTCCATGGTCCTCAAACTCTCTCTTTCACTGCATCTGTTCTTATCACTGTGCTTGCCAGGTTTTAGCTTCAGCTGTACTTTGATTTCTTTGACCTTCCTGATTTTGTCCAGCTGTCTTTGATTTCACCAAGAAGCTACAAGCTTAGCTGAGCAGGCCTTCTACTGAAATTGCTGATGATCTTGTGCAGCAGGCTGGTTTGTCTTATGATCTCTCAATAAGATAGTTTTTGCTCTCCTGAGCACCTTTTCCCCCACATGGTAGCTTCCCAGGTGATTTTGCCCCTCCTGCTTTACGTTCTTTGCCTTCCTCCAGTCTCGCAATCTCTGCAGCAGAAGCTGCTGTCTAGACATGTGCTTTTTCCAGTGTATGAGAGCAAGACCAGCAGAGTGTTATTTCTGATCAGTATTTCGGCCATTTGTGTTAGGAAGCTGTCACCAACTCAATCAAGAAAGTCTGGACATTCCCTGGGTGAATTGCAGCAGGTGTGTGAGTCACTGAAATCTCCAGGAAGTTGCACGACCTGTGATCAGGACACTGATGCCAATCGTTTATCAGACATCTTGTCCACATTATCTTCCTTCTGGTGGGGATCTGTTACAGCCCCCCAGGCAGCATTGCTGTTGTTCCACCCTCCTGTGGTAACACCTCAGGCATGTCTCTGATTTTGCAATTAATAATGTGTAGTCGGGGAGCTCCTACACACAGATCCAGAGCCGTGCTGATGGGAGCAGCAGCCCAGCTAGATCCTGTTCTTCAAGATGCCTGCTTCTGCTGGGGCCTTTCTGTTTGACTAGAAGGGTGGTGGCAAACATCACATGGGCTCCCCCATGCTTACCCAGAGCTATATGATCCCATCCTAGATCTGTTCAGAGTGTCATTAGTACTCATGTGGGTAAGCAGCAAAGGGATTAGTTGGAAGGACTAGAAGATCCTTGAAGTCTTTCCATGACATCTTGGCTCTGGGGAAGCAGCAAACATCTCTGGATGATAGCTCTGTCCTTTTCAAGAAGGAGTAATTGACCTCTAACACTCATCAGTTCACTGGGTTAGGGTCAGTATTATTAAGATGATTGAGGTATCTGGTCTAGAACCTTGCAAACACCACATTCCCTACAAGCAGTTTCCTCCCCTGCTGCAATCTGAAAGACAAATCATCTTGCTTAGTGGTATGGGAAGTACATGTTAGCTTTTGTGGAAAAAAACAAGGTACTCAACCACAGCTTCAAAATCCTCACCTGAGCCTGCTAAACATTTGCAAAGTAAATATTTAATGGTAACATAAGCCAAACTTTTAGAAATCTTAAATGTAAGGTGGGAATTCCTAGTACCACCTTTTTCTGCTCTGTCTTCACAGTAGGCATTCTATGTAATGGGATAGTGCTAGTTAATGAGAAAAAGTACCACCTAGAAACTTTAAAAGTGTTAGTGAAGATAGTTGTGTGTCATGTTAAGGTTATGAATGCATTTAACTTTACTTGCTGTTTTCAGGTCAAAGAAGTGCAGAACAAACAGGCGAAATGCACGGCACCGAGGAAGGGGGACAGAGCTGAGGGGAGGAGAGCAGCTGTGCCACCAAACCAACGTGGTACACTTCAGTGCTTCATAGTCAAACCCAGACAGTTAGGATTGCAGTCACTTCAGTAAACCAGGGCTGAGTGAAATACCTGGTAGATGTTCTTATGCTCTGTCAGTCTTTTTTTCTGTCTAGACAAATTCTAGAACAATACTAGCAGGAAGTTTCATTGGAGTTTTTCTGTGGATTACTTAAACATCTTCAGTTCATAGAGTCATAGAATATTTTGGGCTGGAAGGGAACTTTGAAGATCATCTAGTCCAACCACCCTACCATGGGCAGGGACACCTTCCACTAGATCAGGTTGCTCAAAGCCCAATCCAGCCTGGCCTTGAACATTTCCAAGGAGGGGACAGCAAACATCTAGTGATACATTTATTTTTTTTTACTCAATGACTAGAAATTTATAATTTATTTACTGGGAACTTTTTCTCATGCACAAAGTTTCCAGCTTGTTACTGTTTGAGATGTGTCTCATCGTTGGGGTAGCTACTTTGCCAAAGATGCTAAAACTTCAGAAAAGTTTCCAGAAAGCCCACATCATTCCTGTGCTCTTCTGGAAAGTGTGACTTTAAGTATCAGTGTACTTAATTGCCAAAGAGGGTGATTTTATCACTTTGTAGCAACAGGGTGCCTAATAGAAATGTGGAATCACTTGCCTAGAATGTTCTTCTGTCCAGAGGTTAATACCTTCCTGCTGTAGAAAGCTAAAGCTAGACTGATTCAGGCAGGATTAAGGAAAAAAAAAAATTGATAGTTGTGACTTAATACTGGTCACCTAATATGGGTACAATCCCTGAAGTACCAGTCCCTGGAAGTACTAGAGTTTTTCTAATCTATGCCCAAAAAAAAAGAAGTGATCCTGATGCTAAAGTTATGGAATAGTTTTTACAGATTGTTGGGTTATGTAACCATAGTGTGTTTCTGGCCTTCAATTTTATTAAAGATGCAATACACTTCTTAAATATTAACACTTATTTTCTGCATGGTATTTTATGAAATTAGAATTTTTGAGCAAGCAATTAGTTGTTCACCACATAAGGAAAACAAATTTTTGAAGCATAATGTGAATTGGAATAGCTTTAATCTACGTATGTTCAGAATACTTCTCTAGAGTTTTAATATATGATTATCTTGGTTATAGTTAGTGAAACTGTGACACTTAAAGGGAGAGCTGGTGAATTTTTCAATCCTATGCTGAATGAGGAACAGAAGCTGGCAGTGAGAAGGATACTCAGTGGTGAATGTCGTCCAACACCTTATGTCCTCTTTGGACCACCAGGAACTGGGAAAACATTAACAGTAATTGAAGCCATTTTACAGGTAATGGTGGATGACCAAACAGTCATCTATAATCTTTTCAGTGTTAGAACACTTATGACAGTACTTACAGAATTACTATATTTTTTTCCCAAGGAATTTTCAAAATACTCTTTTTAAGATCATTTTCTATAGCTCCAGGAAAGGAAAGATCTCAATGTAGATTTAACAGAATTCCTGACCGTCTTGTTTTCATGTCTTCTTGTCTTTGTCTTTGAAGTTTTAGTGAACAATATCTAACTTGTGATTCCAGTGGTGCATAATATATTCTGAAGCACAGGTTTATGTTCATGTGATAGCCATGAGTAAATGCTGTTGTTGGTGCCCTGGGTACCTAGCCATGACTGCCGAGACTGCTGATCTTCAGCTGCAAAAGGATGAAGGAATATCATCTTCTGGATTCTGTAGTCAGTGAAACAAAACGGGCATGTCTGAGCTATTGCTGCTTCTAAATAACCCTTTTTAATATCCCTCTTCTGTAATGTAGATACATTATACTCTACCAGACAGCCGAATTCTGGTTTGTGCACCATCAAATGCTGCAACAGATCTGATTTGCTTGCGGCTGCATCAAAGCAATCTGTTAAAGCCAGGAGCTATGGTCCGAGTTAATGCTAGCTACAGGTCAATAGAGGTAACTATTATAGATATCTGCCTGTTAATATTTCCACTTCAATATATTCATCTTGAAATAGTGACTTGATAATGTAACTGTCAGTGGTTATTAGGCTAGTTAGACTTGCATAGGATCCAGTGTGCCAGCATACTACTCCAGCTTTTCCAGAGGATTAACTGGAAAACGTTGTTCATAGTGCTTAATTGGATTGTATGAGTGTAGAATCTTAACCTCTTCCCTGCAGTGCTTAGCTCCACAAGCAGAACGTAAGTATCGTTGGGATTTTTAATGTGGTAAGATGCTTTGACTAACAAAGCAATCTTAAAATCAGTTACTCAAGTCAAGCCTTTTGTCTCCAAATTAAGACCACTTACACAGAAGAGTAAGTAGGATTGTCATCTTTAGACAGTACATGCATACTGTGTGCATTTTATATGTATGTATATGGTTGTAACACATATCTATGTATGTGAAACATCCATATGTTGGTTCAGTTCTCATCTTTACAGTAAAGAAAACCCAGATGCCTGGCATATGTACTGCTTTGTTTAGGCAAATTAATCAAGAACTAATTTCAGTGTATGAATGAATCTAAAACAAAGTGTTTTGCTCAGATTCTGAAGTAGTTTTCCATAGGCTTTTTTACTCAGACTGAAACATTGAGCTTTGGAGTAGCATTTTGTTTTACAAAATTACAGAATACCTTTTTGTTTCTGCAGCAAATTGATGACTTGGTGAAACCTTACTGCAAAGATGGTGATGATGTTCAGAAGGCATTGTGGTTCAGGATAGTAATTACCACATGCAGCAGTGCAGGGATGTTTTACCAAGCAGAAATACGGTAAGGTACTATAGAAAGGAGTATTGCTGAGGGAGCTGGTTACTACAAAACCCAGAGCTTTTAGATACCCCCTGTACTGTAACTGGAGCTGTTTTAATACAGTCTGTTGCATGTGCCTCTCTTTTGAAATTGTCTTTCTAGCAGACCACCTGGTTTTAGTAATATTTCAGCAGAGACTTTCTCCATGGTAAGTTTAAGAATTGTCTTGAATAATGTCACAGATTGTAAACAATCACCGTGTCAAGTGCTGTTAACTAAAGATTCCTTTGGTTTGAATTTAACTTTGTAAAAGGACACCCTGAAGCCTAACTGGCTTGTTTTGTTTGGTACGTGTCTGGCACACTTGACAAATTAACAGAATTGCTGAGGTCAACCACAGGGTGGCAGGATGAACTAATCTGAAAACAACCCTGTTTTGGGTTCATGTTGTTTAATTCTAGGCTTGGACACTTCACTCATGTGATTCTGGATGAGGCAGGGCAAGCAAGTGAACCAGAGAGCCTGATTCCTATTGGGTTGATTTCAGAAGCTAATGGACAGGTAGTTGCTTTAGCATCATTTGCTGAAAGGAAAAAAGTTTTGGGTTACTGTTTTTATTTTTGTGGATGATGTAGAATGCTAGCAGCTATTTCCTGCTAATGAGTATGGAATTAAGTACTTGTGATAAATATTTTTGATGCACGATATCCATTTCCCATACTTAAATGAGTTGTTTTGCATCTAAAACAAGTCTACATTGGTACAAGTCTACATAATTCAGTGTGTGGAAGATGCCAAAATAAAGATACCCTTTCACAGTTTAAGACAACAGTGCACTTCTGTCCTGGGCCTAACTCTTCTTTGCAAACAGATCAGGTGTTTGGAGGAAGGCAGAGTACTTGATATAAACTGACCTTTCAGTTCTGAAGTGTGTATGTTGCTATTGAAATTACATTTTTTAATAACTATTCTAATGCAAGATGGTGTTTTTCTAATTGCATGTACAGATCGTTCTTGTTGGTGATCCAAAGCAGTTAGGGCCAGTAATAAAATCTAAAATTGCACTGGCTTTTGGTTTAAATGTGTCCTTGCTGGAAAGACTGACATCAAGAGAGATGTATCTGAGAGATGAGGATGCTTTTAGTGCCTGTGGAGCATATAATCCTTTGCTGGTGAGTGAAACTACAATTTTAATTAATTAATTTTTTTTTAAAGTCTAAATCAAAAAGGAGAGACTGTGTTTCCTGCTGTTTCCTTACCACCTATTTGTTCCCTGATGCTGAAACTTCCTGTTTCTTTATCACCCCTTCCTCTGAAGCATAGCTTCCCAAGACCCTTGTTTGGTGAAGTGCCTGAAGTCTGGCCTGTTAAGGGGCAGAGGCAGCATAGTACACAAATGAGCACAGATGCTTCAGCTGCTTTAAATTATTGTCTGAATGTGAAATACAAGGCTAAAATAAAACTTACTAAGATGCCTTCCAAGTCTCATGGTAATATAATTTGAATAACTGAACTGAGAGCAAAAGATGACTAGATGACAATGTAAGCAGAAGGAAGTCTGGTGGCTGACTTGAGGGGGAAAGCAGGGCTGTTTGGGCCTAGGCTTTAGGTTGGGCTCAGCCTACTGAAAAACCTGTCCTGCTTCCTCCAAAAATCTGTTACAGCAAACTTGCATTGTTGTGTCCTCTATACAGTGCTTGAGGAGAATTGGCATAGTGAGAGAGCAGGAAGTATGAGGGGTTTAAGGATGCCATTGGACCTGAGTATCATACATTAGTCTTTTCACAGGATTTTTTTTTTGAGCTGTTTATTACTGACCAGCCATTCTTTTATTTCAAGACAAATATATTCATAGTTTCTAACGCCAGCTTTTGTCAGCTGTTCTGAAGTTCCCTTCCTACCTGTTAAGGCCTCCTCAGAAAAACAGGTTGCATTCATTGAAACCACATGGCAAGAATCTGACTCTCTTAGAGGGAAAAAAAAAAGTGTGCCTGTAGATCAGATGTGTTAAGAAGCTGGGGAATGACCAATTGATCTGTCATGTACATTCAGCTCTTTTTTCTTTCTTTTTTTTCCTTTTAAGAGTAAAGAGATGGTCCTTCAAAAAACTGCTTTTATTTAGTATTTACTTTTATAAGATCACACGTGCATTTTTTTCCTTTAGTACAATTCTTCAGCAGCTTTAGAAAAGCTAAATGCCAGAGGATGGTGAAGTAGTATCTGCATGAGAGATGTGTACAGTGAAGTATGATGAACAATTACAGATTTTGTTTTTTGTCTTTGCAGATCACAAAACTTGTAAAGAACTACAGGTCACATTCTGCATTGCTAGCCTTGCCATCTAAATTGTTTTATCATAAGGAGCTGCAAGTTTGTGCAGATGCTTCAGTAGCTACTTCTTTGTTGCACTGGGGGAAGTTGCCCAGGAAGGGTTTCCCATTAATTTTTCATGGAATAAGGGTATGTAAAATGTCTGTGTAGTGAAAGTGTGAATAAGGAAGCCTGACAGAAGTCTAGTGATGTTGTGGACAAGTTAAAAGATGAAAAAAGAATAAACTTTCTTTTGCAAGTCACATGATTTCTTAAACATCTGGTTTTAGAAACAATTACCGAAGTCATATGTTTGCTAAGAACTTGAGCAGCTGTCCATTAAAATGTATTGTGGAGATATTTTGATACTAATTTAAATTCACAGGAGATTGACCAAGATGAAGCTACAGTGAGCTGCAATTAGATTACAAAATCACAGAATGTTAAGAGTTGGGAGGGATCTCCAGAGATCAAGTCCAACCCCCCAGCCAAAGCAGGACTCTAGGGCAGGTCACACAGGAACACAGACAGATGGGTCTTAAAAGTCTCTAAGGAAGGAGACTCCACAACCTCCCTGGGGAGCCTGTTCCAGTGCTCTGGAACCCT
>NW_008592984.1:0-6483 GCF_000691845.1 Merops nubicus | reverse complement strand
CACAAGGGCACACTGCTGTCCCATGGACAGCTTTTTGTCCATCAGGACTCCAAGGTCCCTCCCCACAGGGCTGCTCTCTAGCAGATCTCCTCCTAACCTGTACTGGTGCATTTTATTGCTCCTGCCCAGGGGCAGGACTCTGCATTTGTTCTTGTTGAACCTCGGTAGGTTCCTCTTGGCCCAGCTCTCCAGTCTGTCCAGATCTCACTGAATGGCCACACAGCCTTCAGGTCTATCAGCCAAACCTCCCAGTTTCATGTCATCAGCAAACTTGCTGAGAAGACACTCTGTAGCATCATCCAGGTCGTTAATGAAGATGTTGAACAGGACTGGACCCAACACTGATCCCTAAGATTGCTTTTAATGAGAGCTTGCTTCTTTAGAATGAATGCAGGCCACTAGAACTAGAGGATTATTAAGACCTAAGTAGGCAGGGGAAAAAAAAAATGATAAAAAAGGTCTTCTTTAGTCTTCCAAGAAATTAGTAAAAAGTGGTAATATCTATTGCTTGGAGAGACTTGGTTTTGAACTCTTCCACCTTGCACAAAAGCAAGTACATGCTAACACGTTATTCTGAGTTGCACACTTCAAGTATTATTATCATGTAAAATCTCCAGCTTAAAAAAAAAAGTCAGGTGATAGTTTTTCATGGGAAAAGGGTGTATAGCGAGAAGAGAAAGTCTGTATAACATTACATCACTCTTATTTGCATTTAGGAGGTGTAAGAATAATCTATGAATAAATATGTAGTTACTCCTGCTCCCAGTGTTCATCACCTCGTTTCCTCTCCCCCCACCCAGGGCAGTGAAGCTCGTGAGGGTCGCAGTCCCTCGTGGTTCAACGCGGCTGAGGCGGTTCAGGTCATGCGGTACTGCTGCCAGCTCGCCAGGAGTGAAACCACGGCGGTGGCGGTGGCTGACATTGGGGTGATTGCTCCCTACCACAAACAGGTAGAGCTGCTGTCAAAGAGCTTCAGAGCTGCTGTGTTTCATCTCGTGGTTTTATGTTGTGGCTGTGGTTTGTTGAAGCAGGGAAGTGTATCTCAAAGCTTCACTGCTGTGTGTCGTATTACACAGTGTGTTATCAATCATTTGTGATGTTTCCATTGAAATCTAAACCTAGAGAAAGACAGCTGTAATAGCATTCCACTTTTTTTTTTCTTAGTTTGAAAGATCAGGAAATTATTAATGAGAGATCTGCTTGCAGTTTTGGAGACAGAAGCAGATTCTTCAGTTGTTGGCAGTAAAAGAGTGCAAGTCAAGAATTTTTAGCAGTCTGATTCTGTCACTTATTTTCTGAACTGAGGAGTAGAACAAAGAGGAAGTGTAGTCAAGTAGGTCACATGTCACCTTATGGCTTTGAGGAAGCTAGAGGAATGGGGACTTCTCAGCTGTCCTATAGTCAGACATGAAGGGTGTGTAGCTATTTAATCCCGGAGAGAATGCTGAATGTCAACTTCAAATGCTGTGCTTTATTTTTAAAACCATTTGTATTCAAGTACATTAAGTATGTGAGGTCTGCTTTCATTTTATAAAGAAGATTAAACCTCATTTCCAGAGGCTGCTCTGGACAGCATGCATAATCTTCACATTCACATCTTGGTCTTTATGGCCTTGCATGCCTGGTCTGGGGGAAACATCCTGAGCTCTGCCTGCACTGATCCTACTGGTCAGGTGTGTGCACCTCCCCCTGGTTACAGATACTGTTTGTTTTTCAGATATTTATATTTAGTATTGCTGTGACTGAACCTCCTATGCTTAAAACATTTCACATCATCTGATGATTTTATGAGTGTATGCTTCATCTACCTATGATGCAAGACATACAATAGCAATATCTGCTTCAAGGAAGTCACCTTGTATTGCAGGAACACAGATTAGAAAGTAGTCATTTACTGTTATCCTCAGTTTAGCCAGGCATGATTTCTGGTGAAATTCTTGGAGCACTTAAGGTATCTTGTCTCCAAGCAGCTTTTGGGAGATGGCAATATACTCCTCACACGCAGAACAGCATTCCAGTGCTGTAGACTTTGTTCTCATTCTCTTTTGAAGAGGGTGCTTGAGGTCACATCTCGCCTCTGCCTCTCACTCTGAATGATGCAGCTGGTAAGAAAAGGTGGAATCTCTGCATGGTCTTCCTGAGGGGCTGGAGGAAGCTGCTTCCCCTGTTACATCTGTGGTCAGCATGAGTTTGGACATAATGCACATTGGAAGAAAAAAGTTTATGGATATAAATTGTTCTTCTCACCAAAATCTGGATTATTAAAAATCTGTTGATTTCTATTTAAGTGATGGTAGTACTTCACCTTCAAAGCTGTGTACTAAGTGTGATACTTCCTAGGAAGAAAAGTGACCTTTTATTTTAAAACCTTACTAGTGGCTAAGTGTGGTGCAGGCATTCCCTGTGACATCTCTGTGTTAAATCACACACTTGTGTACTATGTTTTTAGTCTTGAAATCATCCACTCTCAAATATAAAAATAAATTCCTTCAAACACTTTTTTTTTTTTTTGGTAGGTGGAAAAAATTAGATTTCTTCTGAGAAGTATTGATTTGGCAGACATTAAAGTTGGCACAGTAGAAGAGTTTCAAGGGCAGGAGTACACAGTTATCATCTTATCAACAGTACGTATGTTTGTTGTGGTCCTGCTGAGAGGTTTTTTATCTGTGTAATTCTGTTTCCTTTTTGATATAGCTTTTAAATTTTTATTTCTAAAAGGCATATTTTTTTTGTTCAGGCTATCACAGTGTTTGAAAACAGAGCTTATTTTTAAGTGCACTTAAATGATACACAGCTGACAACCTCCTAGACACCAGTGGTCACCTGTGCCTAGAAGTTGAATACCTTACCCTAAATAAAGTTTATTTACTTTGTGTTGTAAAAAACACTTGACAGTCTTTCATGATCATCTGGACAGTGCACTCCCAGTGCTGTGCTGGCTTTCTTATAGGGATGTTGGTGAAGGTCTTCCCTAGGTGATTGTTTTTGGAAACTGAAGCCAACAGCTACTGAGGCTTTTTGCCGATGGCACCTTGCTACCACAGTAGCAGTAGAAGTGGGGGAAGAGTTTGTGAGATTTTCCTGCTTGTTTTTTTCCAGAGGGCAGTGGTACTAAGCTTACTTCTTTTTTTTTCTGTGTCACACCATAGCTTTTCAATCCAATGCTGTATATCTCTCTTAAAGTAGTTCTAGGTATGTACTGTTTATGTTTATGTCCTATTTATAAGAGCTTAATGTTTAGGTCATGAATTTTTTCTTTTCTCAAAGATGGGTTCAATGTGGCTGAAATAGGGGTGAAAATGTAATGAGGGATAGTTGCTAGAGCCGGTTTCTTTGGCCGTTGTTTCTAAGCCAAGTCAGAGCACACTGCTGAGACTGCTGGAGAAGGCTTTCCAAAAGACACCCTGTGAACTGTTTCATTCAACTGTAGGGATTAGAATACCAGCAGCTCCAGCACGTCTCCCACTGAAAATGTGAAAGGAAGCAGTTTTGGTATCTTATGTTTCAAATGACACCTGATAGTCCTGATACTAAAATAAAACTAGTGCATCGTTCTCTAGCGATTGCTGAAGTCCCATCAGCAGCCTGTTGGAGAATAGACCTTCGGTGGGATAGCCTGTGGTGACTAGCTAGCTGAAATTTGGGTTATGAAACTAAACTGTGCATTGCTGACACTGAGCTGTGGATTGTGCAGTATTATTAATAAATATGGTGTTAAAGTTACACTATGGCTGGGTAGGTTGCTTTCTTATTATTCTGTTTCTAAAATTATCTATCATTAATTTCAGGTGCGATCTCAGGAAGGCTTATTTGGTGATGACAGATATTGTTTGGGCTTTCTCACTAACCCAAAGAGATTTAATGTAGCAATCACTAGAGCAAAAGCTTTGCTGATTGTTGTGGGGAATCCTCATGTTCTTGTAAAAGTAAGTTTTGTTTTTACATCTTTGAATTGCATGCAGCACTTGCCACAGTTAATCATTATTCGGGGAGTTAATCTGGTGTGAGGGAGCATCAGGTTATGTGAAGAATTGGTGCGCTGTCCTCAGTCTGCATTTGGGAATATTTCTGAACTCCTTAGATCCCTGTAAGTATGGACAGTTCAGGCACTCACACAGTAGACTTGCAAGCACAAAGGAAATTGTATATATGTTGATCTGTGTGTATGGGCTTTTTTCTCTGGAAGGGGTCAAAACCTCAATGGTGAAGTTCTCCAGCAGCCTGCAGGTCCCATAAGCATGCTCTGAATAACGTCATGTAGTCAGATTCTTCACAAAATGAAGTTTGTATTCAAACTTTGAAACGCAGTCATGACACTTTTGAAATGGGGGTGGTAGAAATTATTGTTCCCGATTAAGAGAACAGCCTGCCAAGGAGGTGGTCTCCTTTTGAACCCATGTGTGGCTCTTCCCTATGCATAAGGTGAGTTCTTAGTAGTTGATGTTATGACTTTCTGGGTAAGAAGGCAAGCAGTATTCCAGAAGTGGTCTGAATAGGAAGTTTAGTGTCCCCACACCTATATGCAACAAAGCACTTGTAAGTGACACACCATGTTATGGTATGCTCACACCCTTTGTAGACTTCTGTTTCTGGAAAAAAGGTCCTATTAAATTTCCTGCATTCATGTGCTGTGTTAATTTATTTGAAAAGTCACAGAGCAGCATGATTTAAATTACATGCTAGTCGTCTTTTGTAGGATCCCTGTTTTTGTGCACTGTTAGAATACAGCCTAATGAACAGAGTTTATGTGGGTTGTGACCTGCCTTCGGAGCTGGAACGCCTGCAGAGGTGAGTGTCTGGTCTTCACTTTGACCCTGCTACATTTGGATCAATTTACAATATTTTTAAAGCTAGTATCATTTGAAAGATTGAAAAAAACAGCAACCTGTGATACCATGGCAGGATTTGGGTTTTGCATTTTTATGTTCTGTAAACATAACGTCTAACAGACATGTTGTAATGTACAACATGTAGTGTTTTCTCCCACCCCATAAGAAGAGTCTGAGCATCAAATACAAAAGAAGAGCTGTTTTATGTATCCCTAAGTGACACATTATGTATACGATGACAATAAGGAAGGAGGGGGTGGGCGGTGTGCAGGGGAAATGTTTAAAATTACTGTAATTAAACAAATTTGCTTGAAGATTGATTTAAATGTGTCACTCCTAGTAATATGGTGTTAAATGGATATTATCTATGTTGCTGATGGAAAGGTAAGCATAATTTTTATCTTCTTTAATTGACAGGTGTGACTAGTTTTCAGTGTTCAAGATGCATTCAGTCCTCATCTGCTTTGAAACTAAGAATACTTAACAGAAAGTCAGTCCTGAATAAATCCAGCACCTCTTGTCCTCAGGGAAAGGCACATGTTTTGAAACGGTCAGAAGTCTCTCCAAACAAGATTTTTAATACTTTTTTTTTTTAAAGAGGTGAAAAAGTTGAAATTCAATAGTATAAAACAGTAGTGGCAACTTATTTGCTTTTCTGTGTAAAATATGGATGACTTTGTCTCTGCACAGAGCAGTGTGCCTAAATCTGTAACAGTGTGCCTGAATCCTCCTTCAGAAGAAAAACGTTGATGAATACCTATGTTAGCATTTTCTTATTCTATAACTTTTTCAGCTTCTCAATTTTCTCAGATTCTTATAGTCCTTCCTAAAACTGGACCGTGCCAAGAACATGTGTGCGTACTATAGTTTCGTTATGGGAATGTTGCAGTAATAGATCCACCATGTAAGTGGAATGATCTGCTGGTGTTTCCACTTGGTTGATGTTGAGTGCCTTAAGTTAAGCATGCTTAAAACCCTGCTTCCAGTTTCTGAGGCCTTTGTTTATACAGGTGAGATCACATGGGATTTTTTTGGTTTTCCACTGCAGTCCAGCTATCTGCTGTGGTGTATGTCAGAACAGAGTGACTCAAATGGTGGGTTTAAAAAAAAAAAAAAATTATTCTTAATTTTCTTTTCTGTTTCCACAAATACACTGTAGTAAAAAGTATCTTTTTGACAAAATTAAAATAACAAATGAGTTGGCAGTATTGCTGCTATCAGCTTCTTTTGGGCACCGAGCTGTCCCCTTAATCGGTGTTTTTCTCTTCCTTGTCCTCTCCTTGGTGATGAAGTCTTGCCACACAACACTTCAGGAATAGCTGGACAACTAGCTACTGTGCTTAGGAACTGCCAGTACAACAAGGTGGCTTTCTGTAACATACAGGAGTGTTTTGGATAGGACTACAGCCTGTGGAGAAACAAATGCAGGGGGAGGGGGGGAAGATGGCAAGCTTTGGTTTGCTTGTTCACAGCCTGCCCCTGTGGCTTCCCCTCCTGGCCTGCACTGCACTCCTTTGCTCCGCAGTGCCCGGGGCTGGCCGGCGTGCTGAGGCGCTGAAGGCAGAGCCGTGTGTGGGCAGGCTGCACTCAGCGCCCCTGGCGGGGGAGCCCAGAGCTGCCTCTGGCCCGGGCTGGGCGGTGCGAGCGTCTCCCC
>NW_008592983.1:52911-61222 GCF_000691845.1 Merops nubicus | reverse complement strand
GAAGTGCAAAAGGAAGGCAAACGTGAGATTTTTCACTAAATGAGACAGTTACAGCTGCTTCACAACCACGTCCAATATAGTTTGAAACTGCCCACATCCTCTTCTCCAATGGATTTGGCTAGATGGGTTGGACACAGAATGCTTTGTCTGTGCTGGAAAGAAGTATCTGGCATGAAGGATAACTGCTAGAAAGCTTAACCATGAGTATTGCTACCAGTAACACTACCAGTTGCCACTTGTCTGTCCCAACACCAAAACCTGCTGCTGAAGTAAAAAGCAGTTTACCAAATTCCTGAAATATCTTCATTTGTAGGTGACAAGCGGGTAACTGAGAACCTGGGACTTTCTGCACTGCACACCCTCTTCCTACGGGAACACAACCGCCTGGTTACAGAGCTGAGGAAGTTAAATCCTCACTGGGATGGAGAAAAGCTTTACCAAGAAGGTCGAAAGATTGTAGTTGCCATAAACCAGGTACCAGTCACTGTCATCCCTGTGCTTAGGGATGGGTTCTCCTCCAGGAAAAGAGGGAATGTCGTTCTTTGCAGATCTAGTGGAGTTATTTGTGGAAGTCAAAACTGAATAAGGATGGTCCATCTGAGGCAGCATGGGTATCCAGAGCTTTTTTTTTTATCCATTATTTTGCCCAATTATCAAATATTTCTTATATTAAATAATTTTAATGTATTATGCTGAATTCATGCCATCGTTACAGCTTTTTTTCCCCTGAAGATCTTAATGAACTCTGCTACTGGATGGAGAGTCTGTGTTCATGCTCTGCACTTGACTTTAGTATTTCTGCTACAGCTGCTGACAACTTGCTCTACTTTTGTGCTTTTCCAGATAATAACATACAGAGATTACCTCCCGCTCCTGCTGGCAGAGGAGACCAGCAAGTGGATCCCCTCATACAGTGGCTACAAGGAAAACGTGGATCCTAGAGTCTCAAATGTTTTTTCCCTGGCTTTTCGATTTGGTCATACATCAGTCCAGCCTTTTGTGTCCCGTTTGGATGATTGTTTTCAGCCTTTGGGTTCCTTCTCCCATGTCCCTCTTCATTTGACTTTTTGTGCTCCGTGGAGGATTATAGCAGAAGGTGAGAACGTGGGGCAGGCAGCAGTCCTGCTCTGCTCCTGAGACACACACACACTCAGGTGGAGGTCAGCTGGTAAAACACGTGAGCCTAGACTCCAAAAACTGCTTTAGTTCCATCTAACTGGCCTCACACAAATTACAGTGCCATTCAGCTTGGAAGGTGCTCGTGGCAGGTCTACCCAAGGGGCTGCAGACAAATAAGTGGTCTGCCAAGTGTGGGGCAGCAGGGTAGCCCTGCAGAATTGTCACCAAGCCCAGCCTAACTCTGGTTCTGCACTGCACTCAGGCAAAGGAGCCCTGCCAAAAACTATGTGCTCTTATAGTCCAACCATGGAACATTCCCAAGCACCAGCTCCTACAGAAGCAGCTACACTGGAGCAGGATTTGGCATCAGAACATACAGTTCTATAGCTTCTTCTGCAGAGTTTTTCAGCATTGCCTTCCTCAGTTCATTGCATATTTGCATTCACCTTCTGAACGTGTCAGAAAATGTCCAGAACATGTAATGGATTAAACCTTCTTCTTAGGTCTCCACACTCCTCTCAGCTCAACGAGACCCAACACTGAGTATGGCACAATCACTGACAAGCAGCTGCTTGTGCTGTTCCAGGAGGCACGATGCTGCCAAATGTCAGTCAACCAAAATTTAGGTCAATTTAAGATATTCTATCCCCTTGTAGTTAGTAGGCATGGCCAGAAGGTGATGCATCCTGTTTAGCTGAGCTAAAACAACATAATTGCTTCCTAAGTGGTGGACTTGAAAAGGAGTTGGGGGGGTCTTGCTTGTTATACAGCTGATATCTGCAGATATGACTCTTTCCAAGGAAGACAAATGTTTTCTCCCAAGATGAGTTATCTAAATAATTATGGAAAACATGTCAAAATACACACACGCAGCCAATTTTCCTGTGCTTCACTAATACTGTCTTCTTAAGGGCTCTGAAAAAGTCACAAACAAACAGACAGGAATTGATTCACTGAATGTAAGGTTTTAAAAAATATTTGTCATTTAATAGCTCATTATAAACAAGATCAGTTGCAAAACCTGAACCTTGGCAAGAAGCCCAGGTATCAGAATATTCTGAGGACTGACAGGCTAAGGAGCAGGTCTGCAAAAAGGGAACTTGGAGGTCCTGGTAACCAACAAGTGGATTTAGGGCTGCAGAAGGGAAGGCTGAGGGATGGGGAGAGAATCCAGTCACTAGTGGGAGGCCTCTTCCACTGGCATATACAGATATGTACATATGCACTAGCATATGTTCTGTAGATTCCATATGTTGAAATGGAAATGTGGAGCTAGGCAAACTCTGTGCATCCCAGAGAAGAAAGGACTTCTAATGCAGCACTGTTTCAACTGCACAAAATGGGCCATGAAAGCTGCACCTTGGTATCAAAAGTCTTTTCTTGACTTGCAATGAATGCAGGTGGCATTGACCCACTGATCCGAGGCATGGTCATTGATCATGCAAAACTGATGAAACAGAATCAGCTGCTTGTTGAGGAGCTCCAGAACCACCTTTTTGAACAGATAACAATAATGGGCCTGGATCTAGCAGCCCTGAACATGCAACGGGGAAGAGACCACGGCCTCCCAGGTAAGGAGACACAAGTACCCATCTCCTGTGAACAATACTCCTCCTACTTCTGTAGAAGGTCCACGAACATTAAGCTTCTTCCATACCAACAGGGAGAAGCAGTACCTTGATTTGAGGGTGAAGGATGGATAGGCAGGTGAGGTCAGGGATGAAAATATCTCTCTATTATAAAGAGCTTTTTTTCTGGGGGATATAAGACAAGGACAAAAGTCTTAGAAAGCACAGATGAGAGTTGAGATAATGTAAAAAAGAGGTGTAGAAGCAATGGTGTTGCCAAGAGGGAGCACGTGGAGTGCAGAAGGTACAGATGCAAACAACAAGTTCAGCTTTCACCTGGGCTAGACAGACCACCTATGCTTTGTTCTTTGCCCATCAATGCTTATTTTGTGTCTTCACACAACCCAGAGCCCTGAGCAGAAGTGGCTTGTATCCAGATGTGTGATTGCCCCCCAGCGCTGGAGAAGAACGAGTACTCTTGAGTTAAGCACAACCAAAAGCTGCTCTTTTCTAGGACTTGGATCCTAGAAATTTTGCCTCCCAAAACTGCAAGGACTGGTGCATTCACCCTCAGCACTAGGTAGCTCTAACTGGCAGGTGCAGTGAGCCTGTAGTCATGTCAAAGAGAACCCAAATTATTAGTTTAGCATGTGCATACAAAAAAGACTTTTGAGAACATGGCATTTGTTGTGCCTGTTGAGACAATAATGTCTTCCAGATCCTTTAATGCTGTGAGAAGATGCAGACATTGCTCATGGGTCAAGGGACCTGTTTATCTCCTGAGCCTAGGTGGGGAGGCAGAGGTCCTGACCAGCTGCTGCTCCTGCTTTTGCAGGTTACAATGCGTGGAGACGCTTCTGTGGGCTCTCCCAGCCTCAAAATGTAGATGAATTCTCTGAGGTGCTGGGCAATTCCAAACTGGCCAAGAAATTCATGGAATTGTATGGGACACCAGGCAATATTGACCTCTGGATTGGGGCAGTCGCAGAGCCCTTTGTTCCCCAAGGCAGAGTTGGACCCCTCCTGGCCTGCATCATAGGCACCCAGTTCAGGAACCTGCGTGATGGGGACAGGTAGGTAGCTCTGAGAGAAAACCTTCCCCTTGACATTTATTACGGGGAAAAAATGCTGACATTTTGTGTGACACACTAATCCAGCCCACCTCCAACATATCAGGGATCCCAGCAGGGCTCACACCTTGATTTCAGCCCCTTCAAAGGACTCTTTTTTGGCAGCCCATTCCTACAGACCCATGCAGTTGAGGAGCACCAGCTCCAGGACATGGATGATTTACAGTAGTCTCTGCCTGAGATGACATTTGCTCTCAGGGTAGCAAAGGGGAGGATTAGTCACTGGGTCCCAGCAGCCTGATGATGCTGCAAGGAAGAGGCAGGTTCTCTGCACTGGCAGATGAGTGGCAGAGTCCAGACCTGGCCACACTGGTGACACCTCTTTCCAAAAGGGTGTGCCTGCTGCCTGATGAATCAAGGTGGATCTGAGCAGAGACTCACCTTGGTCAGATTCCCATCTTGGCAAGTAAGCAGCACCAAACACCTTGAAGGAGATTATGTGATGCTTCTGAAAATATCATTGCAGATTCTGGTGGGAGAAACCAGGAGTTTTCACTCCACAGCAGCTGCAGGCACTGAGAAAAATCTCACTGTCGACGGTGATCTGTGACAATACTCGCATCAAAAAGATACCTCGGGATGTATTCAAGGTCAACAGTTATCCTGAGAACTTTGTTGACTGCCATGAGATCGACACGCTCGACCTTTCCCCCTGGAAAGAGGAGCCTGAGAGTGGCACAAAAGGTACGTGGTTGTCTGAGGTAAAAACAGTAAAACAGCACCTTCGTATGAGACATGTGGACACTGTGTCCTCCTACTGCTGTGCCCTGGGCATGGGGTCTCCTAGTGGATGATAATGTAGAGAGAAGAGAGACTTGCAGAAGATAGGTCTGACCTGAGCAGGGTGGACTGGGCTGGACCTTTTCCTTCTGGCAGCCCACTTATAGATGCTCACAATACCTGGGAATCACAGAATTATTAAGGTTGGAAAAGACCTCTAAGATCTTAAGTTCTACTGTCAACCCAACACTACCCTGACCACTGAACCATGTCCTGAAGTGCCACATCTACATGTTTTTTGAACCCCTCCAGGGATGGGGACTCCACCACCTCCCTGGGCAGCCTGGGCCAATGCCTCACCACTCCTTCAGTAAATAAATTCTTCCTAATAAGCAACCTAAACCTCCCTTGGCACAACTCCAGCCCATTTCCTCTTCTCCTATCAGTAGTTACTTGGGAGAATCACCTGCTCTTCTGTAAGGCACAGTCCACAAACCATCTCCATGCAGTTCCTATGCTGATTAACTGTGTATCTGAGACAGACATTTGCTCTTCATGTAAAGGCTAAATTATGGTGACCTCACCCTCACCCCAGCTGCTGCTTGCTTTCTCTCTAAACAATAAAGACTTCCTGATTTCTTTTATTAACTTTGTCTTATGGCCACTACAATTTGCTGAGCTGCTTCCTGTGGCTATTGTATCATCGGGAGGGGAGGAAGCTGAACTGTGTTTGCATAACCCAGAGACAGTGGGGTCCTGGGGTGTTAAAAAGCAACTGCTAAAGGTTTAACCTTTTCAAGTGCCAAGAAATTGCCCTCAAAGCACTCATCCAAAGGGCTGTCTGCTGTAAGGACACCAGAGGTACCTTTTGAGAAGGCTGAAAGCATGGTGGTGTCTCAGGGGTATAAGGGTAGATGGGTGACCTGATATTCAGTTCCCCATTCACTACTGACTATTTTGAGCTAATAAAAAATGGGTGGAGAAATCTCTCTCCTGGGAAGACTTTCTGCCTCTAAGGAGCTTTTTCTGCTTCATTGACAGTGTCTCCTCCTGCTCATCAGACCCACGTTGGAAACTCCTAATGATGACAGTAAGCTGTTGTTGAGAAACTGCTGCTTGGACATCCTGCTCAGACAACTGAACCTCAGAGCGTGATTTCCCAGAGGGCTCTCAAAACTATGTTTACTGTTTTATTTGTGATTTTATACTGTGATTTTTTATATCATGCATTTGTCAAAGCTTCCACTCTTGTAGGTCTTCTGATGGGCAATGACCTTCCGTTGTCTGTTGCCCTAAAAAACTGTTCTGAAGTGTACAAGACTTGTTTAGATGCTGGATGCTTTATAGAGTCAGAGAATTGTTGGGGTTGGAAAAGACCTTTAAGACCATTGAGTCCACTTATGACTCTATAAAGGCACAATCAAGGCAAACTCTTTGTCATCCTCATTTTACATCCTGAACGGGTGTAAAATCTGGAGGTTGGCATGCTTGCACTTCAAGATCAAACTCCTTATCCTTTGTACTTGCTCAGAAATTAGAAAATTCATGTAATCTTTATCAAAACTTTCCTTACCTCCTCCTCCTTTAGCACAAGAGCATAAACTTTTTAGGCTGTTTCTAATCAGCAGTGAGGTTTCAGTCTTCGAAGACACTAGAGCATGGCATCTGCATCTTGATGGCATCTCTAGATGTCTAGAGACACCTTTTATTTAAATCCTGTAGTGGACATATGTGGGTTTGGGTGCATGGGGCAGTAAAAAAATACACTGTATGTGCTCATCTACATTTGACATCAATTCTGGGATGTCAAACATGTCCAAAACAGTCTCTGGTTATGGTCAACAGCTAAACATATCAGCATGAATAAGTAAACCATAAGTAGGTTGGTATGTAAACCACAAACATTAGGGCTAAACATTAATCATCTGGCTGAGATGATCACTCTCAAGACCCTATTAAGTCAATAAATACCAAACATGTAAAAATCATATTACGTTTCCATCTCTCCTTGGCACAAAGGGGAGTGAAGGAGACTGAGACCAAGAAGGTGGCAGCCTGAGGTGGAGTCATGAGTGAAGCTTATGGCTGGAGTCTCTCAGATGAGGACTGATGAAGGAGATCCTTTGTAAAATCCCATGGCTACAACATCAGCATCTGTGCTTTGCCATGGGGGTTCTGCTAGCAAGTCATGCCCACCTCAGCCAGTGCTCCGTGCTGCCCACCCATAGGCCAGGGGCTCCACAGGAGATCCACTGGGCTGCCAGGACCCTGGGTGAGTGATGGACCTTGGGCACCATGCTGCCCATGAGCTCCTGGTGCATGGGAAGCTAAGCAAAAAAGAAACCACCAACCCCTGAAGACACATGTAAGGTCTTTAATTCCCCTCTCCCAAGGCTGCCTTGGCTTGCCCCTCTTGTGGCAGAGGTACCTCCCAAGTCCTCCCCACAGAGAGAGGCAGGAGACATTGTCCTCTCTTGAGTGTGCTTCCAGGGGAGTGTGGTAACCTTCAAACCCCCAGGCATGTTGGTCACAGGCTTGGGCTAAATGCCTCCTCCACCTTGTTGGTTTTGAACAGGAAAAGGTGATTGTAAGCATGCAGTGATGATCACAGGAAGGGTGCAGCTCAGCCCAGGGTCCAGCTGGAGAGAAGTTCTCAGGGTTACAATTAAATGCTCAGCTGCCCACTGTGTGTCTGTCCGTGCAGGTGACACAGAAGGAGCATGGCACCTGTTTCACCAGCTCCACTGACAAGCTTTTCATCCTGTGTGGGCGTTTTGCCTGTCTCTGGAATGTCAAGGCTGCAATCCATGGTCATCTCTGCTGCTAGACCTTGCTGTTGCACCTTCATCCCCTCAGGTGCTACACACAGAACTGGAGCTGGAAGGTAGGATCCCTAATGGGAAGCCCCGTTCATCATTCCTGATATCCTCTGGTAGGTGGCAAGCATGGAGTCATGGACCTGCTCAGTGAGCTTGGGAACATCATCGGGGCTCAGGCCAAGGGTCTCCACTTCTGGCATGATCTGGACGATGCTTTTTCCTGGAAGAGAGAGAGAGAGAGAGAGGAGGGTCAGAGAGGGAGAAGAAATTACATGAGTGATGTAGAAGAGCAAGAGAAAATACAGCAGAGGGGCCAGTGCAAACCAAGGAAGAAGGCAGAAGTGAAGGGAAAAGCTCTTTCACACACCAGCAGTGGTGTAGCAACCCTGTCACATCCCAGATACACACACCAAAAATCCCAAACCAGGCTTTTCCCATCCACAGAGACTGAAAAAGTCATAAATACAGCAAGAGGTGACTCTCTCCCCAGATCCACCCAATGCAAGGATTCATACAGAATCAGTTTTCACAGTGGAAGGAGCTCAGGGTCTGCCTAGAACATGGTGAAGAGGCTGAGCTGTCTGTAATACAACACAACCAAACTGGCCGTGCTCTGATCAAAGAATACCAAAATCAGAACTCCCTCCTTCCAGAAACGTGCTTTGGGATGAAAGACACTGCACCCAGGAGACCCTGTTTGGCCAAGGGGTGTCACACACCTCTTGGGAAGCACCTAAGCAACGGGCTGGTGCAACCAGGAGGAATATACTGTGGAGCTGTCATCATGCTCTTCTGCTCTTGCATCCAGTGGCCCTTGTTTTGGCCAGTGGAGACAAGATGCTGCCTGCACAGACACCCACCTGGGAGCATGGGGAGTGCCCGTGTTATTTTCTAACTTTCTTGCATGCCTTTACACGTGTGCCAGGGAATGAGATGCAGACGTGTGGTTAGCAGA
>NW_008592983.1:36377-52880 GCF_000691845.1 Merops nubicus | reverse complement strand
AGGCAAACCGGGAATGCCAAGAGTGTCCCAAAAAAGCAGGGCACGCTCCCTGCCTGCACACCTTCCAGCCAAAGCTAGGTCTGGTTTTTCAGCAGCTGACCATGCTTTGCTTGCTGCTACAGAAAAAGGCTGAGGGATGACGAGGCTGTGATGAAGATGTAGGGCTGGCAGGTTCTGAGGTGCTCCATGCATGGCAGTGTGCACACATTGCACACAGAGTTGGGTTTTCCAGAAGCTCAACAACATGCCCAGGGCCACTGTGGATGTGGCAAGTTGTCCTGACCTGAGGATCAGCCTGCTCAGTGGGCAGAAATCTTGGCCACGTGTAGCACGTCTTCAGAATCAGCCCTGGCAAAACTTGCAGGTGGGGAAAGTGGGAAGGTACAGAAAAAGCCAACTGTGGTTCTTCCTCCAGCAGGGAAGGTCCTACCTGTTTTAGAGCAATTTGCAAAAGGGCTTAGAGATCAGCCAACCACAAACTCCCAGGGTGAGGTTATTATGGAGGCAAATGTAGATGCAACTGCAAACGGTCTTGCCTGAAGAGCTCAGGGAGGTTGTGGAATCTCCTTCCTTGGAGTTACCCCAAACTTGGCTGGACAAGGCACAGAGTGAACTCATCTGTCTTTGGAGCTGGCCTTGCTTAAAGCAAAGATTCAGCTGCTTCAGAGATCCCTCCCCACTGTATCCTGCCCTGATTTCCCAGAGCAGTGCTCTCTCTTGGCTGAGCAGGGATGGGATGGGGCAGGAGGGTCCTTGCTCATGTTCCTATCGACCCAAACATGGGGGAACCCTTCCAGTACCAAAAGGCTTTTGCATGTGGCCAACAGAGACAGGATATAGACCTAGCAGGTCAAAGATGAGCAGAAGCAGACAAAGGGCATTGGACATTTGCACCAGCTCTCTCTGTCAGGTGTCTGCCTGGGAGGGAATCACTGCACCCAGGCACAAACACTGGCAGGAACAAGAATTTCAGATGCAGATTTCCCTTAGGAAACAGCAGGGCTGGCCTGGGGGAGGGTGGGAAGTGGCAGAAACCCATTTTGGGGTGAGCATCAGCAGAGGCAGTGGTGGAACAGGATGGGTTCCTTTCCTCTGTTGGAATCTGAAACCTTTTTTTCCCTGCATTTTCTTTCCAAAGAAAATCGTTGCATCATTTTTGCCCCATAAAATTTTATCAGTGACTACCATAACTGGATGAAATGGATGAAACTGGGAGGAGGCACACTCTCAAGGTGACTTTTGCTGATAACTTCATTTTTGCTTTTCTTTCCCAACTCTCCATGCACCTGTAGACCCCAAGGGACGTGGTGGGGTCAGGGGCAGGACCTGCCCCAGGACTCTGCTGCTTCTCCAGGTTGCTTTGTATGGGTATTGGGCAAGCTGAAAGAAATCCTAGGGGAGAGGCAAAAGTGATGCCTGGAATCTCCCATTCCCTCCACTCCTGAGAAGACAGAAACTGCTGTTCTCTGGCTCCTATTTCCACATTGCACATGGTCCTCTGCTCACCCACCTCATGGCTCCTCCAAGGACTGAGCTCACACCAACACCCATCCTGTTCTTTGCCCCAAGTCATCCTCACCTGTTGTAAATCTCTTCTCCTTCTGGTTGTAGAAATTGCAGTAGGAAGAGATCACCACAGGGATAATAGGGACCTGAAAGAGAGAGGGAGCCTACAGTGAATCTACAAATTTCCCCATTCCTCTCCCAAAACAGAACTGTTCTTCTTAGGTGAGTTCTGGACCTTGCTGATAATTATGCCAGTCAGCTTCATAGCAGACACTCAGAGGGCTATGGAGCTATTTAGATCATTTGACTGTATCACCCAATGTCCTTGCTGTTGGTTTTTGCATTTTCATCTCTGTATTTAAAATCGATCCAACAATGGATCGATTGCCAAATCAGCATGTAGAGGTTTGTTCAGTTGAAAATCCCCCCAGGCAGGTCCAAGGCTCTTCCCAAGGCCCCCCCTCTTTTTCCCCAAGCCATCAAGTCATTAAGTTTCCCCACTTGTCCCAGAAGAAGCCCCCTGCAAGCTGTGTGCTCAATCCAGTGGGAAGTCAGGGAGCAGGAGCCACATAGCCCTGGTTGCTGGTGGACCATGGTAGGCAAACGGCACCTCGAGGGGCAGGAGGAAGGTGGGTCTCACCTGGGCTTTCACAGCCAGCTGGAAGGCCCCACGTTTGAAGGGCAGCATGGAGCCACCATGATTGCGAGTTCCTTCAGGGAAGATCAAGACGGAGAACTGCAGGAGGGAGAAGACATTGAGATGGAGGGACCTCCAGTTACTATCCTAAACCACTGCACAGGCATAATCCCCTGGGCTTGATCTGTCTGCTCCTGATCATGCAGAGACATCCTCTTCCTCCACTTCCAGGCACTTTTTGAACACACAACACCCTGAGGCCACCAGAGATGCTCTTACTCTGTTCTGCTCAGTGCCCAGCCCAGAGACAAAGATCCCTTTTCAGCCACATCAAGGCTCATGTTTTCCAGTGGCTCCTCACCAGAGTCCTCCCCACTCACGTTTTCTTTGTGCAGGGAGTCTGCCACCTCTGTCAGGGTGGCGATAGATTCTTCCTTCTTCTTGCGGTCGATGAAGATGAGTCCTGAGAGCCAGCAGGCCAGGCCAAACGTGCCCATGTACAGGATTTCCTTCTTTGCAATGGGCACACAGCGGCTTGGTAATATCTCCATCATCACTGCAAGGGGAGAACAAGGACAGAACAAGTTGTCATCTGCACTGTTTCCTCCAGTTTCTGAGCTACAGCCCTCTGCTCTGGGACATGCCGTGCCTGCCGTGCCCAGCCAGCTCCACAGAATCAGAAACCTCTTGGGAAAAGTGATTCTGGGGATCTCCAGACCAACCACACACTTAGAGAAGGACTACTGCCAGCACTGAGTGAAAGCAGCCATAGAATCATTGAATGCTTTGAGCTGGAAGGGACCTCAGAAGGTCATCTAGTCCAACCCCCTGCAGTAAGCAGGGACATCCCCAACTACATCAGCTTGCTCAGAGCCTCAGAGCCTGACCTGGACACAGCTGTGGTCAGCTGACACTCTCATCCCCGTTCTCTTGGAAAGGATGAAGATGCTTTAGCTTGAAAATACCTGTAATACCCTGGAGAACAACCCTGCCTTGAGGCTAGCTGGTAATGGACTATGCAGCAGCCACTCCTGCCCCTCTGCCTGGGGTCCTTGGGATTTCATACCACCCTCCCCTGCAGAAAACTGGCACTGGGAGCAGGAGGCAGGATCACCACATACCCAAGATGTCAAGGGATGTCTGGTGATTCAACACAAGGACGAAAGGTTTCTTAGTCCTGAGGTTCTCCCTGCCCTTCACCACTATCTCCAGACCAAAGATGTATTTGAGTGGCAGGAACGACATGCGCAAAAACCTGGAAAAGGGGAGGGGACATTAGTCAAAGAGATCCTGAAATGGGGTAAAGGGACCAAGCCCAATCACGAATGCAACATGTCTGCAACAAGCATCCACCCAACTCTGCTATTGCCCAAGCTGTGCAAAGAGAGCTGATTTTGCCTCTGGGTGACATTAGATTGCAATTCTGGTTGCTATATTTGAACAGATACTGGAAAAATACAGAAAAGTATAAAAGTCAGGCACAAAAGTTGAGAATTGAAGAAAATTTCTTAAAGTGAAAGGCTGATGCTCAGTTAGGAGATAGGAACCCCCACCACAGTGTACAACGAGGTGGTAAATTCTGCCTCGGTGGTGCTTTGGGAGGCTACAAGCACTATGCTGCTGTGTAGCAGGGACAGCTTCTAGCCCCCAGTCAGCCCACCCCCAGGTTACTAATGCCCACCACTGCTAGCCACACGTGCACACCCACCCAGCTGCCCGGGTAAATCCAGCAGCTCCTTCCAGAGGCAGTAACAGATGGAGAGAAGGGATGGGGAGCAAAGGGATGGGCTCTGAGACTGCCAGACCTGGACTGTAACTGCAGTGATGGGGACAGCAGTGACAGTGCAGCCAC
The DNA here is from genome assembly GCF_000691845.1 of Merops nubicus. Taxonomy (NCBI): domain Eukaryota; kingdom Metazoa; phylum Chordata; class Aves; order Coraciiformes; family Meropidae; genus Merops; species Merops nubicus. The sequence continues at coordinate 48,885 of NW_008592983.1, read as the reverse complement.
CAGCTCTGCAATGTCTGCTCGTGCCCGTTCAGGTGGGTACCAGCTCAGAATGAAGCTGGGAAAGAGAAGAGCACTTGCAGAAGCTTTCTCAACACAACTTCAAAAGGGAATCAGCCACATGGAAGAGAGAAATACAGCTCTGAAGTCCAGACAGGAGAGGTTTACTAAAAGCAGCAAGTTATTTTACCTGTGCATTACCCAGGTTGTCTAATTTATGTCACCTTTTACGTGCTTTCCTTCCACAATTCATTACTCTATCAGCTCAAATGCAATACTGAAACCCACATCACTTCTTTGAGTTGCAGTGCTTGGCAGCTCTCCACACCAATACAGGACTAATTCCTTAATCCCTCCCCACTGCGACACAACTCCCAGGACCCTCCAAAACAGAGCATGAGTTCACTCTGTCAATGCCCAGAGCAGGAAGATACCACAGACAACTTACTTAAAATTCTCCTTGTTACGTCCACGAGGAATACTGATCATAATAACCAGAATGCTCAGGGTGAAGATCCACAACTTATAGAAGGTCATCTTGCAGAAGTATCTGAATGCAGGCTTCACCTGGTAGAGGACTAGAAACACGAAGAACAGGAAAGTGAAGGGGTAGTGAAGGAGCAAGAGCTCCATCCTTCCAGCCCAGAGCCAGCCAGAGGAGTGTCACACAGGGCAGCAGACGAGTCACGAGCACCCGAAGATGTGGAGCAGAGTTTAGCTTCCCTTGATCAGCTACATGTGGGTGGTGCAAAGCTGGAATAAGACTTGGGAGCGACACTTCAGAAGGCTGAGTTTGCTGCTTGGAAAGCTGGTTTAGCAAGGGCACTCCAGCAGCACTGCGTGGAGGAGCTGGCTGGCAACCAGGGGCAAACATGCACTAGCAAAGTTGCCTATGGGCAGAGGGTGTGGAGCTCTGGGCTTGTGGAGAAATGAGTGCTTTGAAAGACAGCCCCCATCCAGAGGGGCCTTCAGCATAGGAACCCTGAGAACTTTCAAGACAATCTTTAATGGGAGGGAGCAGGATGTGTTGGATGGTACAGACACCAGGCTGCCTCACTCTCTGTGCAGGCACTGAGCTTCACCAGTATGTGAGCTGGCTGCAAGATGGCCAGGGAACCAACAATAAGTATTATGGAGGAGAGAAAGAGAAAAAAACAACCCTCCTACCAAACAGCCCCTGCCCCATACACCTCAGCACTGGAGGGACCGAGCAGAACAACTGGGTGTTCATCAGGTAGAGTGAGAAAAGCAGCCACATGTCTAGACAAAAAGGTAAACAACACAAGAGCAGCTACTCTTGATGTCTTCGTGGCCAGAGGCAGGCACATGCTTAGACAGGATCTACATGCATAAGAAGTGAATTAGGAAAATGCAGGTATAACCTGGGAGCACTCCAACTGCACTTCATCTCCTAAAGTCACTGCATGAAGAAGAGCTTTGCTATAAGTACAATGACTAGGCTCAAAAAGAAAAGCCTCATGATTCATCATCTCCGTGACAGGTCTTGCTCAAGCAGCTGTCACTTAGGAGGAGTAGCAATATAAAATTCCAGCCAGGACTGAAAAAGGGATAGTCCAAATATGCATAAAACCACACTGACTGTTGCCCGCAACCTACAGAGCAAGATCAAATTCATGAGAACAGTAAAACAGACAAGTCTCAGTAAAATTTCATGAAGAAACTGAGGAAAGGGATGATAATAAAGAAAGGCATTGCCTGTGCCCCCTGCTCCCTTGGCTTAGACAGGGACCCTTCTACTTCCTTTTGGAGACAGTTCATAGAGCCTACCCATGGCTGCTTTGTGCTTATCCAAGGTCTGATCCAGCAAACAGTTGACTTCCTAACACCTATTAACCTTCTTAGTAGCTCATCAATATAAATTTTGGCCTTTCACAGGTGGGTGGAGGTTGATTTGATGCATGACTGGTTCATCTTGACCTGCCAGGAGAGACGTTTCTAAAATGTAATGCCAGTGAAAGGCACTTGGAGTGGCTGTCCTGCAAGGACAGGCATGGATTTCAAATCAAACCTGCTGTTGTCAGGGTCCTATTGCAAAAGGAACATCTTACACAATTCTGCACATAAAAACTCACCCAGAATGTCTACTGATAGGGAAATATGCTAAGAGGAAGTCATTGCAAACCACTGAAAAGCTTTATTCTAAGTCACTGACAGTAATTTTCAAACATTTTCAACAAGGCTGTAAGGAAATTATGCTCCTGCAATACAGCACTACCAAACAGCTCCTAAGCTGATGCAAGTTGATGATTTACCCAAAGGAACACAGCAACCCTAAAATACAGCTCATCTACAAGAGCAAAAGATCCTGAACCTAAGGAAAAGACAGGAAAATGTCTCCAGCACATAGGATAGCATCATTTTTGGTCAAGGCAAAGCTTAACCAGAGGACCCACCTAAGGAGAGCGACAGGTGTGAGGACCTGTTAGACCTTGGCATGGTCAGCTGTGAGAGGAGTGGCACCACCATGGCACCACCAAACTGAGGAACCACCAGCACCCAGTGGGCATCGCTGAGATGTTCCATGCAGAAAGGTGACTCCACCCCCTCAGAGCACTGAGCACAGACCCACACTCAAGAAGACATCAGATACACAAGAGTTTGAAGCTAGTCCAATGGTTATTTGGGACTATTCAATGACTGGTAGGTATCTCTGATGAGTATGAGGAAAGACAAGGACATAAAACGATAATAAAAATGATGCCATTCCCAGCTCACTATGGAGACACATTCAGTTCAGATCTAACATTTAGGCTCCAAACCTCCAGATATTAAGCTCCTCAGCTATAATTTGCTTCTGTTGCAAGGCTCCCTAGCACTTAGAGCCAGTATGTTTTCATTTCAAAAGCAGTCAGGTCTTGCCTAACCTGAAAGGTGTTCTCAGAAACTGCAGCTCTAATGAAACTCTCAGTTTCTAGACCAAATGTATCCATGCTCAACTGACTCACTTTTGCCCCTGGCTCTGGTTTCAGAGTTTGGCTCAATTTCAGTGAATCCTAGACAGGGAGAGTAGGGGCTTGCTCCTATCGTCCTGAGCTTTCATCGAGTAGTTTTATTGTCTCTCCTACTCACCAGCTCTGCTAAGCCACACATTGGCTAGAAAAGAGAGGTGGAGGCAGGGAAGGTGATCTAATCTGATGGGAAAAGGCTAAGAAAATAGTCTTGCTCACAGTAAGCAAATGAAGGCTCAGAAGAGAAGGGACTGCTGTCAATAGAGCAACGCACGCAGGAGAGGGAAGAGCTGCTTCAGTTAAAGATCATAATTGACTTCTAAATGTGAAGGCAACGATTTCAGTACAGAATAAGACAACTGGATTCTGAAATGGGAGTGATTCCAACTAGAAACTGCTGGCGTGAAGAACTCCACTGAAACAGACTGGAACAAGCTATCAAAGGGCAAAGTGTTGGGAACGCTCAGTGCCAAGGGCCAGATCAGCCACCCAGCCATCAAAAGAAGAGTACTGAAGGCAATTCATCTAGTGCATGCAGTCACTACTCAGTGAAATAGAGGCATTAACAGTGATGGAAATACTTCAGAGGGATTCCAGGGTAAATATGTTAGAAATAGGTCATCAAAACTGATGAAACTGTAGTTTTGTCTGGAGAAAGCCCAAGGATGGACTCGCCCTCTGGTGCTGCATTGCACCACTACCAGAGGGAATAGTGTTCTTCTTTGCCTAGTGGGAATTTCCCTTGTTGTAACCTGTGTCTGTTAATTCTTATCCTTTCACTGAGTGCCTCTGAGAAGCATCTGGCTTCAGAGCTACTCATTAGGAAGTCAAGGACTGAAGAAAAATCATCCCCTCTTCCCTTCTCCACACAGAAAACCCAAATTCCTCAACCTTTCTTTGCAGAGCATGTGCTCCAGCCCAGTGACTGCCACTTAAGTGAAATGCAGTCATCACTAGAAGATCCTGAGCAAGGTGGACTCAGGCTGGATGCCCACTCTCAAAGCTGAAACAGCTGGGGAAAGCTGCAGGTGGGAAAGAAAGTGACTGAAAAGCCCCAAGAGAGCCTGGAGGGAGAGCTGTGCTTCTGAAGGCAGCAGCAGACTGAACAAGGTACCTGATGCTGTCCCAGCTCCTGCAGGCTGCATTCCCCAGCTTGGTGGTTCCACCAGCTAAGGCAGTCCTATTGCAACACCCCCCATCCTGCTGTACGTGCATGCCATGCTTTGATTAGGCAGGTTGATCAAGCTGATAAGGCAGATTGAATTTTCCAAATTCCAACCGTGTGCTCAGCTAAAATTGGAAAAATAGGTTCTCTGTGCTAAGTGCCCACTGAAAGATCAGGCCTGATTTTGAGCCTCTCACTTCCTCTCCCCTGAGTTAATTCCTGAAGTCAGAAGGTAATGAATGAGACCTTCTCTGTTGCCCAGGGGCTGAGCAGATGTTCAAGGTGCAGGTGTTGGACTTGAAATACTTTCTTCCATTAAAAATACACAGGTTCCTGAATTGACTTTGTCCAGTATTCCCATAAAAGACCTACCACCACCCTCCACTCACCTGTGGTTACTGCATTTTTTACTAGATGCAAAGAATATTTTGGCCTCAGCTCAAAATTGCAATTTATTGGTTGATAACAGTAAGACAGCAGATTACAGAGGAAGCAGAAAGCAGTTTTCATCCCTTTCAGGAAAAGATATTGAGGGAAAAAAAGTTGGAATAAGCATCAGTAAGCTTTTACTTTCTTGTACATTTTGCCAGGACATATCCCATTAACTCCACAGCCCAGGGCTGAATCACTCTGGCTCATGCCAAGCTGCAGGAATAATTTGTCACAGATTTCTGTCACACTAGATGATGCCTGAGGCATTCTGGACTAAGGGCAAAAAATGATGAGAAAACAGCTTTCTTCCATGTGGACAATTTCTTCATTGCATATTCAAGCAAAACCTCAAACAGGGCATTTTAAACAAGTCTATTTGGGGTGCACGACAGCTATTCCTGCCTCACTCATGGGCACTGCGGGATTAGGGGATTTTTTCTGGAAACTGAAGAACTTAATTTTTTTAAAGTAAAAAAAAAAATGGAGAGCAAGACTAAGCAGTCATTCCAATGCCCCATCTCTTACAGTCTGTGTTGGAAACTTTGAAAGGAGAGCCCAGAACATCTGACAGTAAAGCTTACTGAAAGACAGTGTGTGTGGAATTGCCTAAGCCAGCAGCTGGTTTGATTTGGAGCCAGTCTCTGGATAACTCATTTGGCTCTGCTTTGTGATATTGAGTGATTGGCACAGATCTGGACATCTTTTCATGGTGTTCTTTCATCACTGGAGTCCATCTCACTGAAAAGGCTTCATGCAAGCAAAATGAAGCAAATGCCAACAACCAAACTTTTCAGGCAGTGGAAGCATCAGCATGGTAAAAATGAAAAATCCATCTCAACACCTTCCCAAGTCTGGATGTCTGGGGAGTCCTCAGTGTTCAGTACTGAAAGTCATCAGATTCTTCTTCTGCAGGACATAAAAAGCAGTGTGTTAACAAAAGAGAAAAGGCCACACATAGCTCCCTGTCATTTTATGTGACTTATTTCCACGGGTTAAAAAAGGGCCTGATAACTCTGGTATTAGTCCTGATGGCTCTAAAGACCTCCAGGGACCCCTCCTTGCTACAAGAGCCTACAGGTCTCACTTCTTCTGGCACCATGAAGATGGCAATTATGGTTGCCCCCTGCCACACTTCCAAGCTGATAATCCCATAGCCCTGCAGAGAACATCATGAACCATCCTCACAAAAAGTGGGAGGTGGCTGCAGATGGAGTTGTCTGAGCTCTTAATGATTGCTGTTAGCTGCAGAGATTTGTTCCTTCTCACAGCCTGGAGACTTTCCTGAGAGCGTGGCAGGGCTTGACTGCCAGAGCAAAGGAAAGGTGATGTTTTGTTAGGAAAAGGCATGGCCCAAAGGCACTGAAGCAGCCAACCTTTCCCAGGAGAGAGCCACCTGCTTCCCAGGGATTTCAGAGAGCATCTTGGAATCAAAGCATTAAACCTCAAGAATTTTACAACTCCTGAAGGCAACTGAGGGAAATACTGTGAATACAGGCAAATTTTTTCCTATCAGAACCTAAACACCACAACTTCACCCATAAAATGGGAAATTCTACTGAAGTACAAAGCTGCTTTTGGCCTGACCAGGGTGTGCTGAGAGCCTGCCCTGAGCAGTCCAAAAGACAAACCTAGGCAGAAAGTCCAGCCTCTTGATCTGGGCATCACTTCCCAGGCACAGGCACCAACAGCAAAGAGCTAAACTGAAAAATCTGTGAAATGAGAAAAACCCCAGAGCAGTGCAGTTATCTTGGGCTTGCAGGGACAGGGCTGGACAATCTGGGTGCTGGAGGAGCTTACTCACAGTGGTCCTGGTGAAATGACATGGTGCAGCCTGTGTTAGGCAGCTCTGCTTTAGAGCCTCGGGGTCTGGGTATCTCACATGGCTGCAAGCAGGAGCTGCTGCTTGAAGCTGATACCTTGCTCCGTGAGTTCCTCAGCTGGCTTCGACTTCCAGGCTTCGAGGTCCAGCTTTGGGATCTGGCTGCAGCTCACAAAGTCTTCAGGGTACCTGTTAGCCTTGAAGATGTGTCTTGGTACTTTAGAGATGTGGGTGTTGTCACATATTATACGTGACAAGGAGATTTTGGCCAGGGCAGAGCGTTGCTGAGTAGTGAAAACCCCTTTGTTCTGCCACCAGAACCTGCAGGAGAATGAAGAAGACACAACAGATTTTTGCCTTCTGGCTTCTTCAGATTCAAGAGTCCTGCAACATTATTTCCCATTAGCACCAATAGCACATTTCTTTTGCCAAGAACAAATTTAAATTTCTGTTATTTAAATCAAGAGCCCTGACTCACCAGCTGGAATAATTTAACTTGCTTTTCTGCCATGGACATATAAAGATGCAACTGAATTAAAGCTTTGCCCTGTGTTCCCTCAAATGAGGCACAGGCACCATCTTTCTAAGAGAAAAGTCTGCACATACTGTACAGAGACGGTGGCTACATCCAAACGATTGTCATGCTGCAACCAGCCCTGTAATTACTCTCTTTAATAACCCCCAAAATGTTCTTGTATCTTGCCATAAGAGCAAGATTTCTAGATGTGTAGCAAACTGCTTGCCTTTAAGCTCCCAGTCCTGGAATTTGAGCTAAGTCTTCCTAGGCAGAAATGTTCCCCAGAAACACTGGTCGTGATCCTGGTTTTCAGGCAATATTCCTTGCAGGTTCCAAGACATTGTTTCATAAGTGCAGCTTAAAATGGAGCACCTAACTCATTTCTGCACCTGAGGCCCTGGAGCAACTTCAAGGAGGAGGTCTCCAGGTATGTTGAAAGCACAACACTGCTCAAATAATTTTGGCTGGCAAGCAAATCCCAACCCACCCATATCCTGGTACAAGCCAAGACCAAACATTGCTATGTCAGACCACAGAGTTCCAGCTCAGAACTGGGGTGGGAAGGGGAAATAGTGAAGAATCACCTCTAAGAGCCCTGAGAAGTGCATAAGACACTGGGATGGTGCAAAGCTCTGTATTGGAAACTGAGGAGATGGGAAGGTGGAGGAATGTTTGACTTCTGCAGGGCACAGCAGCCCAGAAGGAGCAGTCCCACAGAGAGGGGACAGGGATGCTGCCAGTGCCAGGGAAGCAGCCTGGGCTGAGCTGGGACTTCTCCAAGAGAAAATAATTAATCTCTTTTACTCCCTGCAAAGCCTGGCAGTATGTTAGCCCTTCAGCAATATCCCATGGTCTGCAGGCAAATTTTCAAAACTACCCAAAGCAGGAGCCACCACATCAAGAGATGCTGAGGACCTACTGTAGGGCAAGTTCTGTAGGGTGACTAAACCAGACAGCTCTTTTTTTTCTAATTGATGAAGTCAATCCATCTAGATCCTGTTTTTTCCACCTTTAGAGCTGTACCTGTTTTTCTTGTTAAGGGTTTTACATGTTTTCCTCTGCTGGAGTTGCTGTTTGAACACAGACTATCATGGGCATCCTTGAAACCAGTTGTCTGAAGGAAGAAAAGAGCTCAAACAGCCACACTAGGTGTGAACCAGCAGCATGGAGAGGGACAATCCAATTTGTACCAGTAGTGATTGGCAGTGAACGGGCTGAGTGAGAGAACACTTGGCTGGGAAGGGATCATAGCCTAGGATCTCAACTGTTGTCTAGACAGGGCATGAGAACATCACCAGAAAGGGAAAGAAACATTTGGAGGAGTAGAGAAAAAAAAGCAACAAGCCACTGGAACAGTTTCCCAGTCTGCATAAAGAAAACTGCATAACCCCCACTCCCCTTTGCCCCTGGAGGTTTGAACACCCAGCTCCTCTCTTACCTGTCCCCATCACGAATGTGCCTGAACTGGGTGCCAATGATACAAGCCATGAGAGGCCCAACTCTGCCTCCTCTCACAAAGGGCTCTGCAAGTGCCCCCATCCAAATGTCAATATTCTTTGGTGTCCCGTACAGCTCTATGAACTTCTCTGCCAGGATATCATTCCTCAACACCTTAGCCAGGGCCTTCTGTCCACAAGGCTGTGAAAGCCCACAGAATTTTCTCCAGGAGTTATAACCTGCAAGAGCAGACAGAGGATTAACATGTTTCCCTCTCCTGGAAAGACACACATATCTCTGCTGTGAGCAGGATGTCTCAAAACTGGTGAGAATTCAGAGAAGAAGATACAACGTAAAGGTCCTGGGTGACACCACAATCATGTTTATGGAGAATGAGAATTTGCTTTATCAGGAAAAGAATTAGGAAACTTTTTTGATCTTGTTATATCATCGTCACCTTCATAGGTTGTACATCAAGGAGTACAGCAGCACCAGGGGGTGGGCTGGGACCCAAAAGCTAGCAGAGAAACACAGATTCACCCTAGAAATGCATCAGCTCCACTGCAGCAGATCAGCAGGCAAAGGTATAAATTCAGGATTTGTGGTTCAGATGGAGCTCTGCACAATATTGTTCCCACATAAAGGGTGGGAAAATCACAACCTTCTGTTGCAGCAAAGGCAGAACAATCCTCTGACCTGACCATGCACCTGGATGTATCACAAAGCCTCTGTCTGGGCTTAAAACTTGTGAATCCAGCCTGGTTCTGATCCCAGTTTCAAGGCAAGCCCTATTGCATCTCCCAGGGTGTTTCTGACACAGCAGCTCCAGGCGCTGACATCAGCCCCATAACAGTTGGGCAACAACACACCCGTGAGAAAGATGTGTAGTCCTATCAACAGTCTGTTTCTCAAGACCATCTTGCAATGCCATTACACCAGTTCTGCACCTTGCAGAGCCCTGAGGGTGGTTCTGACCTGTTTTTTTTTTATTGGGACAGAGTCTTTATAGAGAAATTACGATGAGATTTTCCTCACCTATTGCCACCTGCTCTTCCAGCCATGTGTGGCTGGGCTGGATCACTGCAGATGCTTGGGGAGGAGCCACGGGGGATTTCTGGCCCTGATCCCACTCCTGCAAGCTTATTGCTCAACGACTTTCCCAATTTTGCCATTTAAACAACAATATAAACGAGGCGATTTCTGAACACTTGACTCTGGTCTGTGCAACATCCCAGGTCCTTCTGGCCACGTGCCTACCTGTGTCTCTTCCAGCTCCAGCCAAGCTCTGACTTCATTGTTCAACCTCCTATCCACTTACCTATGGTTGTACAGAAACGATGGAAAGATTTGGAAAAGAGCAATTTCAGCCAAGCGTGGGCTGGAGACGTCTCTCGATGGCCAACCCCAAAGGTGCCTAATTTCCACTTGTTTCATTTTGGAAGCTCTGCTCCCACAGCCAACCTACCTGGGAGGCCATGGTCTCTGCAGCGCTGCATGTTGAGTGCAGCTAAGTCAAAGCCAATCCTTTCAACCTGCTGGAAGAGCCGATCCCGGAGCTCATCCACAACCATCTGCTGCTGTGTCATCAGCTTGGCCTGGTTAGCCATCAAACTCCGGAGGAAGGGGTCAATGCCACCTGCAAGGGTCACACAGGGACCTGTGAGCAGCGTGGGGTGGCAAGTGTGGAAGAGATGAATGCTGCTTATATTTAATCATAAGCTTCTACTACAAGAGAATTCCTTTTCCTGCACTTAAAGAATTGAAAATGAAACGTTTTGCATAACATTCTTAGAGTCTACAGCAACATAGCATGAGGTGACCTTAGAGGTGACCTCATTGCTCATTACAACTCTCTAAAAGGAGGTTGGAGTGAGGCCGGTGTTGGTCTCTTCTCCCAAATTACTGATGATAGGACAAGAGGAAATGGCCTCAAGTTGCACCAGAGGAGGTTTCAGTTGGATATTAGGAAGAATTTCTTCCCTGAGAGAGTGGTCAGGCACTGGAACGGGCTGCCCAGGGAGGTGGAGGGGTCACCATCCCTGGAGGGGTTCAAAAAACAAGTAGATGTCTCACTATGGTTGAGAGGTTAGGGAGATGCTGGGAGGAAGGTTGGACTTGATGATCCTCATAGTCCTTTCCAACCCTAGTGATTCTATGATTCTATAGTAAGATGGGCCACATTTGACTGCAGAGAACAGCTGTGCTGGGAAAAGCTCTGGCTGGTAGTAAAGGTCCTGCAATACATTTACTGCAAACAGCTTTTAAGTTTGGCTGAAGCAAGAGCTCATCCAGAGAGGGCAATAAAAACTGAATGACACAAACTTAGGCCGCAGAGGTACAAGAAAGGCTTTACCTCCTTGAACGATCCTCCAGACGGCAAAGAAGGAACGGCTGAGTGGAATTTTGGGTTCTATGGACTTGTAATTTTCATTTAAGCGGTCAACAGTTGGGGGGATGGAAGCATGAGCAAAACGAAAAGCCAGGGTGAAGACGTTGGCTATCCGAGGATCCACAGACTCCTTGTAGCCCCGGTAGCGAGGAATCAGCTTCTGGAAGCGGGTTCCCAACAGCAGAGGCAGGTAGTCCCTGTAGGTTATGATCTAGGGGGTAATAAAGAGTGTGATTCATTAATTGCTTGGCCATCTTTGGAAGCAAAGTTGTTGTTCAGGTCTCAAACTACAGGAGTTGTCGCACTGAACTTCTTTGATAGGATTTATGTAGGAGATGCTGTTAGCACACGTGGAGCAGAGACTCCCAGGGCCAACCTTGCTTGCACCTCATCAGAAGGTCAGCTTGACCTGTGCTAATCCTCTGCCTGTGCTTAGGGTCCTCTGCCTGTTGGTGCTGAGGACTTGGCGTCCCTAGACATGCTCCTCCCTCCCTCAACAGCTTGCCAGGTCAGAGCAAGATGAAAGCCTGCCAAATCCTCCCAAATATTCCCTCCTTGTCCTACAGGTAAAGGCCATTCCCATCAGCCAGGTAGTGTTTCCTCCTCCCTCCCAGCCTGCATGCTTCAGATGACAAAGAGAAGTCAACAGTGTTGGCACTGATGGCATCACCACCAGCTATGTTAGTCCTCCCATAGGAGAGATTTCCAGCCTTGGTCTCATGTCTCTTTGGGATATTGAGGATATAATCCAAGGAAACCAAATCCTGTTTCAATAGGTGAAAAGATCTTAATTGTCTGAAAATGTCAAGAAGATGAAACTCCTGATCTAAACATGATGATGGAGACAATGCTTTTAGTACAATTGTTTGCATCTCTCCACATTGGCTCAGCCAACATATTTATTCAACAACACTATAGTATCTAAATTTACACTTAAAAGAACCCTTAAAGCTTTTGAAATTCCTGCTTTTTGGGGTTTTTTTGTTGTTGTTGTTGAGCCAGCTCAGAAGACTTAGGTATGACCTTTGGAAGCCCCATGTCTTCTTCTCTCATAGGAGCTGGCCTTTTCTCTTGGCTGTGAGACTTCATCTGGCTTTGAAGCTGGTCCTGCTCCAAACCAGAGGCTGGACAAGAGAGCTTGAGAGGTCCCCTTCAAGCACAGAAATCTTTCTGTGACCCTAGGATCTCATTCAGGGCAGTCTGTGGTGCAGCACAGTCCCATGCCATGGCTGGTTGCACCCACCAGCACATGGGGCTTCTTGAGAGGAGGAGACTCATAACCCAGAGGAATTTTGATCCAAATCTCCTGTACAATCTTTATCTTGCACCAAACACTGGTTAGAAAACCTTTTCCTCTGACTTTTCTGTCCCCATGTTTTGCAAACAAATATGTGCAGTTAAAAAACCCAGCAAGCAATTTGGAAATTTAACATTAAAAGCACATCAAAGGTTTGGGGGAACCCTTTGTGCTCACAATTTCAGCCGTCTCCATGTGTTTTGCCTCAGATGAAAGGGGTTGGTGGAAAGAATTTGCTCATTTTTCCCTCACAATCCTGCACCCTTTGGACACCCCACACTAATCAAGCCCATCACGTGAATTCTGTGAGACAGCAAGACAAGGCAGCAGAGCCAGGACGTCTGACACGGTGACTGGTACCTGAATGATGGCTCCCAGGATCTTTCGTGCCTCCTGGTAGAGCTTCTCTCCATCCCAGTGGGGGTTCAGGCTCCTCAGCTCCCTGGCCAGGCGGTTGTGCTCCCGCAGGAAGAGCGAGTGGATGCA
>NW_008592983.1:0-36346 GCF_000691845.1 Merops nubicus | reverse complement strand
CGGGAGTCACCTGCAGGGATGACAAGAGAGCAGACTGCCAGGGCTGCCAGTGACCTCCGGGTGCTTGGCTGCTTCCCACTGGAAGGGGGTGAATGGCACACTGAGAAAATTTTCAATGATGTCTCGATGTCTGGGTTGTGAGGAGGGTGGGTAAGAACCACCCAGGAGGAGAAGGAAATGAGGGTCTGCGCCCTGAGGGTTGGAGAACTCCAGTGAAATGCCAAATTTCTGCTGAGGTAACAAAAGCCAAGATGCCATCGTGGTTGTGCTCAGCATCACAGAGAGATGGGGAAGGGTTTTTTTTGTTTCCAAAAAAAGGGCTAGGAGCATTAACTGAAGGAGCTAAATACAACTAGGTGTTCTCCAGCCTCCTGTATCAGAGAGACAATCTCACAGCTCAAGAGAGAAATGAAAATAGGCAGAGAGAGGTCAGGATGGCCAAGGGAGCTGGGAAAGTCAGGAGGCATCCTTCAAACCAGCTGAAACTATGGCCAGAGCGAGAGGACAGCCACAGTCCAAGCTCTCTGGTAGAGTAAAAGCAAACGCAAAACGAGTCACAGCTTGAAGGAATAAATTACAAATAGCATCACAATGAAATATTAAATCCTTCTTCAAACATCTAGGGCAGGAAACCCAAGAGCGAGCAGGTGATGAGAGTATAAAGAGGCACTCAGAGAAAAGTAAATCTGTTGCCTTTAGTCCCCCAGTGCCTGGTGACTGGAGGGGTTTGCTCCTGCAGGCAGCACAGAGCCCCTTTCATTCCCTGTCAAAGGCTGCCTGTGAGGCACTGCGGAAGAAGAGACAAAAGCAGCCCTGTGAGGTTCCCTCCAGCAGAATGCACCCACCCAGGGCTTCCAACAGAGCTCCAGTAGGAAGTGGCTGACCCCGTTAGGGAGCTGCACATGTAAAACTTCCCCTCTTCTCCAGGACAGGAAAAGCAGCAGCTACAGAGCTGGGGCTTCAAAGGAGCTTCTGAGCCAGCCTGAGCTGGGCACTATGAATTCATTGATGGCTATGGAACAGCAACTGCTCCTGCAGCTCCTGGCTGCAGGGTCCTGGGGGCTGGAAGCCCACCCTGGGAAGCATCTGATCCGTCTGCTCCTCACCGGGCATCTGCCTTTGGCCACGGGTCCTGTGTGGTCCTCACCAAGGAGAGACCTGCACAGAACTGAGGATATGGAACATGTCCTGAAGACACAGCTCAATGCATGGGACAGATAGAGAGGTGTGAGAGACAAGGAAACATAAACCACCAAGAGCTTAAAAGCAGGGTGCTGGGGGATGACACCAGACAGAGCTCTCCCACTGGTCCCAAGGTCCTGATGGCATCCAAAGACCATGAGGATGCTGTCCAGAGGACCCTGGGCCAGATATGTAGGGGGCCAAGGGAATAAAGCACCACAGCTGGTGAGATCTGTTGTGCCCTCAAGCTTTCTCTGGCAGTGCCATGAGCAGCCAGAGGTGGCCAGGAGGTCCCACTCTCCAAAAGAAAAGGAGCAGGGAGTGAGACACTAATTCACAAGGTGTATCAGAAACATTTCTCTCTGATGTCCCACAAGCTTGTTGCAACCTCCTGGTTCCCTGCAGGGAGAAGAGAGCAATGCTCAGGGCTCCAGGAGGTCTTTCTGTGCTGTCCTGTGGGGAAGGAGAAGACAGCAAATGGCAGCAGATGGGCACATTGTGGTGGCTGGAGGGGAGGCATGGCTTTGGGAGGCTGTGCCCAGGAGAAAAGGAGTTATTTGGGGTTGAAGAAGTGGTCAAGAGGGTACCAAAAGAGTGACAAAGGATATATAGAGCAGGAGGCTGTCTTGATGGACTGAAGACCTGTGCTGTGAGTGTCCTGGCCCTGCACCAGGAGCACAGAGGACACAGCTTCACTCCAGGCACGTAGTCACAAAGACTGGAAGGTGGTGAAGACCTTTCTCCTACCTAGCATGGCGCTGAGACATTTTCACAACGTGTTTCTATGCCCCATTTTCTACCTAAATAAGAAACCCAAGCAATTAAAGAAACGAAATGGAGCTGGTGGAGTTGTTTGCTCTGGATTTCAGGGTTAGGGCTGCCAGCACCCATCTCACCTGCAAGAAAGCAAGGGATTTTAGCTCCCCTACTGACGATGAGACAGGGGTCCTTCTTCATGCTGCCGAAGGGCAAATACTCCTTCCCATTATCAGTGAAATGCTGATTGACAACCAGCAAGCCCCGCTGGCTGGTCCAGTCCCTGAGTTTGTTGGCCAAGGGCTCTTCGCTGCCGTACACGGTGCTGCCATCCAGGAAGGAGGTGAGCCCGTTGATCTGCTCGCGGATGGCCACCCCACTGGCACAGGCAGGAGCCGAGCGGAAGAAAGGGAGGCAGTCACTCGTGTTTTTAATTCGGGGGTCATCGGGTGGGATCTGCAGAAAGAGCAAAACATGGTTCTCCACCAGCTCAGGGGAGCAGAAACCTCCCTGTGATACGACAGCCCTAAGAGGAGCCTGGGCAGGAGTCCTCTCAAAGACAGACCCCGTGGAGGGCAGTCATAAATCCCAGTTATGAAGGGCCAGATTGACAGCAGAGATGCTAGTTTAGGAGTCCAAGACCCAAATCTGCATGAAAGCCTGGAGATGCTTAAATTTCCATGAAGTCCTATGGAAACCTCAACTTTTCCCCCTGAATTTATACAGATCAGGTTGAATCTTTCAAACTCCAGTGTTCCTCTCTCATGTTGGAGTCTAGTGTCCATATCTACCCCGTGGGCAGCTGGCATCCAGAACTTGTGACCCTGCCTGCATTCTCAAATGCACGTTGGGCAGATAGTCTGTGATGCTGCAGCCCTTTGCAGCTGGAAGGCAGGTACCTGGGAGAGCCAGAGCTGCAGTAGGTCCTCAGGGTGGACATGTGCACCATTGAGCATTTACTGGAGCAGAGACTGCCACTGCTGTCTAATGCCTTGGCCACTTCTGAGACCTGCTCACCACTTCCTTGCCCCTTGCACTACTGAGCATTTAACTATCAAACGGGGATGGAGTTGCTGGAATGTGGACACCCATCAGCTCTTGTCTCTGACACATTTACTATAATCAGAATTGTTCTGGTTGGAAAATATCTTCAAGATGATGAAGTCCAACCATTAACCCAACACTACCAGGTGACCATTAAACCATGCACCTAGGCATCAGGGAGGTGACACAATCCAGGCATCACCTACATTGCCTTTCTATCAGACCTCCAAAGCAAAGCCATATTGTTGAGGGAGAGGGTTGGAAATGGGGGAAAGACAGTCTGTGACTGTGCCTGGTGTCTGGGGACAGCCCCTGGGACCCAGCACTGCCACCTTACAGAAAGTGGCCTGACCCCCTTTATTTTGATTATAAATAGCTAAAGGGCAGGGGTCAAGAGGCTGGGGCCAGACTCTTCCCAGTGGTGCCCAGCGACAGGACCAGGGGCAACGGGCACAAACTGGAACTCAGGAAGTTCCACCTAAACATGAGGAAAAGCTTCTTTGCTGTGAGGGTGGCCAAGCCTGGAGCAGCTGCCCAGAGTTTGTGGAGCCTCCTTCTCTGGAGAGATCCCAAACCCACCTGGGTGTGATCCTGGGCACCCTGCTGTGGGTGAGCTGCTGGAGCAGGGGGGGTGGATGAGATGATCTCCAGAGGTCCCTCCCAACCCCTCCATTCTAATCATAGGATCCCATTCACCATGCAATTCTATGATGTCCCTGTGTGGCCAAGGAGCAGAAAAGCCACCAACATCTCTTGGTTGGAAGGCAGATATCCTCTCCCCCTCTTCCCTAAGGAGGCAGCTGGCTGTACCTTTATGGGGAAGCAAGGGGGCTCCTTGGCACAGGTGATGTCACAGTCCACAGCCCCCCTGAAGGTGACCCTGGCTGGGGTATCTGGAGTGAAAGTGATGTCGTGGTCAACAAACTGGCCCCACTGCATGAAGATGAGTGGTCGGTGCTGGTCCAGGCGCAGCTCCGCCGGCGGGAAGCGGACGAGCTCGTTCGACACCTTCCTGACCTGCAGGGATGGACAAGGACCTGCATGAACGGGTGCACGGGTCTCTGGGGTCAGCTGCAAGGCTTTCCAAGGCATTCCTTCCACTTCTCAGCTAAAATCCCAGCTCTGTCTGAGCTGGGAGGCACCACTGAGTGCCCCTGGTGCTGAGCATTGCGTTGTCCAGGCTCTAGCCAGGTTTCTGAGCCAAGAGTCTCCCCTGATGAGCTTATGGAAGCAGTGAAGCAAGAGCCATACTGAAAAGCCTGGGGAAGGGAGGCAAAGGATTTTGAAAGAGCACTTGGAAAAGAAGTGTGGGAAAAAAAAAATAGTCTTGGGTGATTTCTGAAAGTTATCTCAGTAAACTTCTAGCTGGACACTCTCTGAAAGCCCTCTCCCCTTCTCATCCCTTCCCCACCCACCACAAAGCCCCCACTACTTCTTCCTTCATTTATTACTACAGAAAAAGTGGTCAAAACTCTGCACAAGCCCTGACACTGTGCTGTGGAGCAGAGTTAGGAAGTCCAACAAAAGTACAAGGTAAGGGGCACAACCCAGAAAAATCACAGAGCTCCTTGTGAGTGCCGTGGTGGCACCAAGCCCAAGTGATGAGGAACCACATCACAGTGTCCCTGCTCCCACCCAGGCACCTCCAGAGCCACAGAGACCCCCACATTTCACCCCACCCATGGATCCACACACAGAATTTCTAGCTGGATATTTTTTTCCAGACACACAGAATTTCTAGCTGGATATTTTTTATTCTGGGGATCCACTTGTTCCTTTTGTCCTCTGGCACATTTCTTTTCAGGAGACAATTAGCTTCCACTAAGCAAATCCAAAAAGGTGAGGAGATTGCCTTGGCTTAGATGCTCTTAATTTAAAAGAGCACAGAGTGTAATTCTTTCTCTGTCCTTCAGTAATCATATTCATTTGCCTTTGCTTTTCCCAAAATCATGGGAGTTAGTTAGACAGCAGTTCTTGGAGATTTTCACAGGACCAGCCTGGAGGTGGTGAGTTCAGTTCCTCCTCCTGACCATCACCATGCCAGCTGGTGGAGGTGCACTTTGAGACCTGGGGTCTATCTGGCCAAGGACTGGCAACCCCTAAGCCCTGGTCCTGCACCTTCAGGTGACTGTCACAAAGGTTACCAGTGGGAAGGGGAATCCAGAGAGGCGCTTCCCTTCCGTCCACCCCTGGGGCAGGGACACGCCGTCCTCGTACTCTGCTGGCAGCCATCTGGTCAGGGCTCTGTTTGAAGCTCCTAGTGATGGGTTTCTCCTGTCAGAGTGAATGGAAGAATAGTCAGCTCTTAGCTCATGAGGATCACGGCAGGGCCAAGAGCTCACGGGTGTGAAGAGAGACAGGAACCTTGGAATGGGACCACACAGAGATGTCCAATGCTTGGGGAGCTGCTGCTCCAGCCCTGTGGGTTTGGTGCTATCAAGAAAGCCTCAGGTCTGATAATATTAACAATACACAACAAACCTCAGCTTCTCCCAGGCAAGAGCTCAGGTTGCTGGTGTCTCCTTGTGTCATCCAGCATGAAGAGGGGCTCTTGATCTCATACCGTGGGTGGAAAACAAAGGTGGGGGCTTAATGTTGGAGGAAAGGGGCAGAGATTTGTGCCTGTTCATTTAATGGTATTACCAGAGATCTTTAGCAGAAATGGGGAGATTTGGATTGTGTGTTATTATGCTGTAGATGGATTAAGTGATTATTATAGTTTCATTAGACCATTAAAGCCTTAATTAGACTAATAACGTGTTTAATTTTGGAGTGCATGTACAGGATTTGTTCTCTGGTTGCCTGTCACACACCGTGGGTGCAATGCTGCCCAGGACCAAGCAATGGAGGGACACAGAGCAGGGGGCACAGCCAAGCCCACCATCTCCAGGGCTTCAGGGCCTGGTTCAGGTGTGATGGACCTGTGCTTGTCCTTGTCCCAGAGGCCAGAGCCCTCTCCTGAATGAGGACACCTCTGTATGAAAAGGAAGGAGGCAGGGAGTTCACTCTGCTGCTTACACAGACACCCAAAGGCCTAAGCATCCCCTAGGCAGGCAGAGCTGTTTGAACTCCTTCCTCGGCCTGAGGTGCTCTCAGGAGATGCTCTGCCTACCAGGTTCTTGGTGACAGGGGAGGGATGGAGAATGTTCCTACACTGTCCCTTCTAAAACCCTCTACTGCTCAGCTCAGCTTCCCTGTCGTGCCCTCCATTTGCCCAGCCATGGGACTGGCAGGAGGTGCTCACTCCCACCCCACGTGCCCAGATCTCCTCCTGCACACCACGTGAGGCAGGGAGTTGGGCCGATCACCCCCTAGTATGGCTTTGGGTCAGGAAGCCCTTTGACACCCTGCCAAGGGGCAGAGCCAGACAAAACCCAGGAGAAAGAAGAAAGATGCAGCCTGATGCCAGAGACCCTGAGGAGTCAGTCCCCAGCACAGAGCTATTGGCCTTTTGGCCAAAGACCTAGCTCATGTCCAACACCAAGAACCCTCCAGGCAAGACTGTTATGAAAAGCTATCTAAGAAACAACACTGCAGGGTGTAAAACCCTACAGAAGGCATCCTACATGGATGATCCTTGGGGACGTGGGTCCAGCCCTGGTGAAGGATCCATCCCACCCACCCCTCCCCTGCTGGCACAGCCCCTCACCTGTTGTTGCACTCCCCCGTGATCGTTCGGTACCCGTAAGAAGGGTCACAGTTTATTTTCTTATCCTGTTGGTCACATCCACTCGCTGTGAAAACCCTCCTCAGCTGAGCTGGTGTCAGCAGGTCTGCCAGGTAACAACAGAGAAGAACCATGCAGGAGAACACTGGCCCTGCTGGGTTTGTGGTCCCTCCCAGGCTCAGCAGAAAGTTTTCCTTCTTGTACCCTTGAAATGATTTCTTATCCCAGTAGCGTCCTAAAGAGCACAAGGGGCTGACATTTAAGGTCTCCCAGCCCTAAAGACATGCTGAGGATGCTCTCCAGAGCAGCAGATTGCTTTTTTTTTTCTGGTTTGGGAAGCATTAAACCCAACAGAGTTGTGGTCAAACCTTATTTATGATTCCATGCAGGGTTTGTGTGGCAGCAGAATGATTTCCAATCCTTTTCCCTTTGTCTCCCCTCTCGTTTTATCTCCACCACAGGCTGCTAACAGCTACAGTCAGCCCAGTGATGTGTTACCAGGTTTTTCCCCCTGCCAAGGAGCCACCAGCCTGTATCACCACTGTCCAGAGCTGGCTAGAGGAGAAACCACCAGAGGAAACCCTTGGGCAGCACAAGGGTCTTTGCATTTCCACCAGGCAGCTCTCCCCATGCAGGGGAGATGAAGTTGCCCAGCCCAACACCAAAGCCTCCTTGGCTCTTGCTGCCAGCCACGTCCTGAGGCCCTCGGAGGTTTCCTGGTCGCTGCTGCCACCAGCAGTTTGGGTCACAGCATAGTTCCAGAGGCCACTGCTGCCTCCTGGGCAGGCAGCTGGGGTGGCAGCTGGGCGGTCTGGCACAGCTCTGGAGCATCTCTCCTGGCACAGGCAGCCCTACCTCCCTCTTCTCACTCACCTCGTGCTGGGGGGATGCTGGCTCACCCCACGGGGTGTCTCCTGGCCTGCCAGTGCCTTGCTGTGATGCTGGGGAACCCCAGGAGTTCACCTGGACGTGGCAGGAGCTCTCTCTGTGCCCCCCTGCACTGTTTCTCTCACCACCCTAATTGGCCTTCTGCTCTCAGCAGACTGGTTTTGCTGGGAGGCCAGGGCTGCCACCTCATGGGGGACACTGCTCCTTCAAGACACACTGAAATGTCCCTTCACATTGCTCCCTTCTCCTCTCTTTGTGCCTTCCCCACAGCCCCTGGTCCTGCTGCAGGACAATCTCCAGTGGCTTTGACTGCTGCTGGCTGAAGCATGGCAGAAAAAAAAACCCTTACCTTGGGGCTGAGCTGTTGTGAGCCACATCCTCTGCGCCTGCTCATTCCCAGCTCAAGCCAAAATATTATCTGGCCAAGCCTTAGAAGCTTTGACCCATCGGTACGTTAGCTGGAGTGCTGGAGAAGGAGCCAGGGGAGTGCACAAAGCACCTTCATTAACTGATAAACCCCCCAAAATTTTACAGATGGAAAGAGAGCACGGAAAATTAACTCAGCTTTGCCCCACTGCAGCCACGTGGGAGGGATCAGAGTCGTGGCCCAGCATAACCCTGTTTCATTCCCTCCCCCTGAGCCCCACAAAGCCCCAGTGACCAAGCCCCACATCTTCCTCCCCCGAGGTCCCCACCTGTGACATTGAAGTCGCCCTTCACAGCCCATCTCAGCCTCTCCTTGAGGAGGGTCAGGGTGGTTCCCATGTAGTCTGCAGCCCGGGCAGCAGCCCGAGTCCCTGCCACGGGCTGTTTGAAGTAGCCCAGCAGCACTGCTGGGCTCAAGGCATCGTTCTGCAGGCGCTCCTTTATGCTATGAGGGAGGATAACACCGAATTTGCAGGACTGAAATGGGGCCAAGCCAAGAGTTCTGCAGGTTACCCAGCTGAGCCTCGGGCACCCCGGCTCACCCGCTGTGTTCCCAGCCTGGACTGCAAGGGCAGAGTCATCTCCTGCCCACACGCTGCCTGGGGGAGACCAGGGCTGCTCCTGCCACCCTCGGCAGAGGGGCAGGGTGAGTTGCAGCAAGGGGATCTCTTAAATTGCCCAGCTTGACCACCCAGAAGCCAAATCTTAGGTCTTTACAGCTTTGAGGCAACCAAGCCTCGCTCAGCTCTTCTCCAGCTCATCATCTACCCGAGCCAGTCTTCACCCCACAGGTCTCCGAGGCACCCTGTTAATGCTGCTGGAGCCTCCCCTTGGCTGGGGAGGTCCCTGAGCCAGCCTGGGCTTTCAGAGGCTGGCTCCTGAAGGAGCTGGGGGGCTGGTGGGAGGCTGGGCACCTCCCAGCCACAGTGGCAAAGGCTGGGCTCTGCTCTGACCCTGCCCGGGGTGAGGCTGGGGAGGGGGTGACCTGCAGGGTGGGCACTCACCGCTCCCGGGTGTGCCTGTAGGCTGCATCCACCAGCTGCTTGGCCTGGGCCACGCTGCTCAGCAGGGACTCGTCCAGCAGCTCCTTGGGCACAGCTGGGGAGGGAAGGGCAAGAGTCACACTGAGAGCGTAGAATCATGGAGTTCGTCTAGAAGGTCACCCAGTCCAACCCCTCTGCTATAAGCAGGGACATCTGCAGCTAGGTCAGGCTGCTCAGAGCCTCATCCAGCCTGATCTTGAATGTCTCCAGGGATGGGGCCTCCACCACCTGTCTGGGCAGCCACCCTCATACTGAAGAAGTTTTTCTTAACATCTAAACTAAATCTCCCCTTTTCTAGCTTAAAGCCATTACCCCTTGTCCTGTCCCTCCAAACCCTTGTGAACAGTCCCTCCCCTGCTTTCCTGTAGGCCCCTTTCAAATACTGGCAGGTTGCTATAAGGTCTCCCCAGAGCCTCCTCTTCTCCAGGCTGAACCACCCCAACTCTCTCAGCCCGGCCTCACAGCAGAGCTGCTCCAGCCCTTTAATCATTTTTTGTGGCTCTCCTCTGGATCCCACCCAGGAGCATCCCTGTGCTGCAGCAGGGAGGTTCCCTTGGTGCCTCCAGCCCCCACCCAGGAGGTCAGCAGGGCAGGGCTGGCAGGAACTGCTGCTGCTGGCTCTGCCTCTCTGGCTAGATCAGTGCATAGACACAGTCCCCAGGGCAGTCTGAGAGTCACTGCTGGGCATGGAATGGGGTGTTTCCAGCAGTGGAGGCTCCAAAGAGCTGTGGGAGAGATGTAGGCATCACCCCTCCTGCCCTTCCACAGGAGAGCAGTTGCTATTTCTTCAAGAGATTTTGCTCCCCAAAATGAAGTGTCCCCATCGTCTGCTGGCTGCAGTCACAGAACAGGAGGGGACAGCCCCTGGTGGGCTCCTACCTTTTCCTACAGCTTCAAGGGAAGAAGAAAACCTCAGAAATCATCACAAAGGGGATAAGTATCTCCAAACTGTCCCCAGAATCTTTAAAATATCAACCCAGAGTTCACCTCTTTGACAACCTTGGTGAGAAAAATGATTGCCTAGACCACCATCTGAGACAAACAAAAAGCCAGGCACGTGCTTTCTGTAAGGATTTAACCTTGCAAATTAACAGGCAGAGGTCTCTGTAGGTTTTGGAGCAGTGATTCAGGGCTGGAAGAGAGCTGAGTGGCTGCCCCATGCCCAAACCCCACAGCCCCTGGTAGCTCCAATTCACCCAACGCTGCAGCAGCCAAAGTGTGTTCCCTTCAGAGAGAGAGTAATTCATCCCTTGCTTTGAGAGCAGGATCCAGCCCCCTGAGAAGAGGAGAGGTCACTTTTCAGCCTCCATAAAAACCAGCACGAAGGCAGCAAGGGAGCTGCCCAGCACCAGCCCTGCAGCCCCCAGGGGTTCTCCTGGGGAGCCTGCTTGCCCACCCTGCAGGGAAGGAGAGCATTGTACTCTGGGGATGGAGCAGTTCTGATAACTGACCTCTCCTGCAACATGATTTTGAGAAATCAGATAATATGTTAAGAGGTAAAACCATGAAACAGCCAAGGCTGCTGCCACGGGAGATACAAACTGACTCTGCTCCTTCTGACACCCCTGCAGGACTTTGCTGCTTACAGTAGAATAATTCAAGCTCTTCTAAACTTCATCTTTCTTAGTCAGGAAATAAAAAAAAACAAAACCTGATCTGCAAACTCTGAGAAAAAGACAATACCATAGGAAGAAGATACGGATGCCTGGAACGGGTTGAGGATCATCAGCAACCCCAGGAAGATTTCTGCCTTCATCCCTGCAAGGAAATGCAAGACGTGAAGGAAACCAAGAACCCATGGATCTTGCCATGCTGTGGAAAGGTCAGTGCCCAGGCTGCTGATGGCACATGTTGAGGGGGCTCAGGAGGTGTCCCCTTCCCCATGCTAATGCTCCTCAAGAGTGGGAGTCCTTGCTGTGGCACATGGAGAGGGAGCTGCCTCCCGTCCTGGGGAGCTCAGGCACTGGTGGGAACATAGAAGCTAAGGGGACAGCCGTGGAGAGTGTGGGGCAGAACACCCTCTGCCAGTGCCAGGGAGATGGGCACCGAGTCTGAGGGTGCAGGGAAAGCTGGCACATGGGGCTAGAGGAGCTGGAGGGGGAGAAGGATCAGCCAGAGCAGCCTGGGATGTCCTCCACACAGAGATATTTGGGCTGATTTGGCCCAAAGCTGACCCACACAGCTCCAAAGCAATTGGCTCTAGCAGAATGAGCCCAGAGCTGTTGGCTGTGCCTACTGCACCCTGCTTAGTACCCACCACGGAGCTGCTGCCCAAATCAGCCCAGAGCCCACCCTGAAATGCCAAACTAAACCCATTCCCTGTGGAGGAACCCCTGGAGACAGGAGCAGAGTGCTCCAGTCACACCCTTGCTGTGCTCCGTGCCAGGCAGAGGGTGGCTGTGCCAGCCCTGGGGCAAGGTGGGGGAAGCCAGCACCCATCACCCATCACCCAGCACCCATTGAGACCTTGGCTGGATGCTCCAGCCAGCCCCAGCCCTCCAGTCCCCTACCCACGCAGCAGAAACCAGTGCTCCAAGAAACCACAAGCAAGGGTGCAAGGGGCCAGGCTCTCACCTGCCATCTCCTGCTGTCCTCTCCACAGCCCCCACCCCACGGCTGGGCTTTTATCTGTGGCCCCAGCAGGGCTGACCCAGGGGGCAGGGGAACACCCCCGGGGGTGCCTGGGGCCAGGGCAGTGCAGCACCCACCTCCCAGCCCAGCTCCTGAGCAGGGAGGCTCCTGTGCACCCCCTGATGCTCACACAGAGCTTCCCCAGGTCTTTTTTTTTGCAGGGGCAGAGGTGAGGCAGCACTTTGCCATGGTTTGAGAGTCTTCACTCCTTCTTTGGAGGTCTTCCAAGGAGGGGGTTCCTTCCCCCATGGCATCTTGATCCTTCACTGCTCTTAAAGGTCAAAAACAGATGTTTTCACATCTGCTATTGAGGCACCAGCAGTGTCTGCTCTGTTCATGTCCCATCTCAGCTCCCTAACCCACCCTGCCCCGTGTCCCTGCGTGGCCTGGAGGTGCATGAATGCTGCTCCTGGTGCAGCTCCCTGCCTGGACTGGAGTTTGAAGAGGCTCCACCAGCCCCCAGCTGCTGATCTGGAGCACAGGGCAGCTCAGGGGCTGTGTCCCCCTTCCCCAACATGCTGTTGTACTGAGAGCTCACACAGTGGTGGGGCTGGAAGGGCCCTCTGGAGATCATCTCATCCAACCCTCTGCTCCAGCAGCTCACCCACAGCAGGGTGCCCAGGATCACATCCAGGTGGGTTGGAATCTCTTCAAGAGGAGACTCCATGACTTCTCTAAGCAGCCTGCTCCAGGGCTCTGGCACCCTCAAAGTGAAAAGGTTCAAAGCTTCACCTCTCCCTCAGCCAAAGCCCCTCTCCCTGCCCGAGTGCAAATCCAGCTGATGGCCCAATCCTCGTGTGGCAGAGTGCCCATGAGGCAGGGCAGTGGGCACTGCTGGGCGAGGGGAGTGGTGTGCCTGCAGGCTGCTGGACAGGGAAGCAAAGTTGCTGCTCACCAGTGCTGCTGTCAGCTCGCTCCTGGCCAATTCCACATGGCAGTCGTGTCTTTCCTGCTGCCACAGAAGGCCCTGCACTGCCTCAGTCCTTCAGTGTCCTGAAGAAAGTCTGCAAAGCAAACGGTGAACCCTGCAGCGAGTCACAGGTGAGGCTGTGGCTGGAGCACAGGTCCTGTCTGCAGAGCCCTGGTCCCAGACAAATGGGAGGGAACCCACCCAGAGCACAGGATGTAGGAGAGAGCTGGGTTTGGTCAGCCTGGGGGGGAGCAGGCTCAAGGAGCCTCACTGTGGGGTCCAGCTGTTTCATGGAAGGGCCCTGGGGCAGCTGGAACAGCTGGAGCTGGACCCTTTACCAAAGTGCAGGACGAGAGGCAATGGGCATGTGGTGCTGCAGAGGAAAATGCCATTAGACAGAAGAAAATCACCCCTGAGAGTGGTGCAGTGCTGGGAGCAGGCCTAGAAAGGTCCCCTCTGCATCCTTGGAGACAGCACTCACTTGACCAAGACCCTGAGCAACCTCCCCTGGCCTTCAAGGGAGCCCTGCTGCGAGCAGGGAGGACTCCAGAGACTCGGGAGGGGCCCCCACCCCACCCCTCCCTATGGTCCTTTTTCCCTAGCAGAGTATCTGCCCGGGCGCCCCCCCCCCCAGCACTGCTCTTGTGCAAAGGGGCAAGAGCTGGCAGATTTTCAAAGCCATGATCTGCCTGCTTCATCTGCTGCATCACCCAGCCCACCGTTAGGAGACCAACAGGACCATTCAAAGGCTGGCCAGGCAGTTAGTGCTTATCTGTGCCAATAATTGCATTTCACAACTAGGAACTTACTTAATTGTTCTCGAAACTGCCTGAGAGAACAGGAAAATGAGAGGTTCTGAGAGATGCTTTGTCTCTTGAACACTCTCCTGCAGACCACGACCCAGATAAGGGTGCAAGAGAAAGAACTGGTATCTGGGTGAGCCTCCTGCTGAGCACCAAGCCCCTGTGCCCACCACCATCAGCAGCAGAGGAAGGACCACGTGCTGCTCCTCAGAGCAAGGCAACAAGAACCTGTCCCTGCAGCAATGCCTCAGAGCAGAGCTGTGCCAGCAGCACCTGGGATCACAGAACCACAGAATGGTTTGGGCTGGAAGGGACCTTAAAGACCATCTAGTTCCAACCCCCCTGCTGCAGGTGCTGGGGAACCAGGGCAATGCTGGTGACTTTGCCCAGTGGTGTGAGTCTGTCTGTCCCAGGGGAAGTGCTGACCCTGGCTGCAGACACGGCCTCCAGCTCGGGCACCCCCAAGAAGGTTACAGCTGCTGCTTCTCTTTCAAAGGGTTTTGTTCTTCAGCTCATCCCCTGATGAAGTGATAACAGCAACAACGGTTAGTTTCTTTCAAAAGACCTCAAACAACTGGCTTAGGAAACCTCAGCTGGTAAATTCAGTTAGAAGGGCAGCCAACTTCCCCCAGGGCAGGGCAAGCTGAGGCTGTTACTGCCTCCCTGGTGACTTCAAAGGTGTGTCTGCTCCAGAAGTCATGGAAACTCCTTCCAGTGCCCACAGCTGCAGCAACTGCACTCCTTCAGAACTTCCATTCTGTCCTTGCCCTGACTCCTGTCCACCCCAGGGGACTGTGGTTTGCTTCAAAATGGCAAGATCCTCCTGAAATGTTTCTCTCTAAGGAGCAGCAGCTTCCCAACCCAGCCCCTCTTATCAGGGTAACCCTGTAAAATCCCCAGGAAAGCCCACGGTGACTTCTGCCACCTCACCTGAATTCCCAGAGGACCAGAACTGCCACTGTCTATCTCCAGCACACACACCTCCACCCCCTTGCCAGATCAGAGACCACCCAGGGCTGAGGTCCTGCAGAAGTGAGCAGCCAGAGCAGGTCCACATAGGAGGACTGGACATGGAGTAGCCCAAGTAGTCCAATCAGATTGTCTGAGCCCATCACAGCAGTAGCTGTGGCAGAAGACATGGTAACTGCAGCAAGTTGGTCTGTCCCAGGGAACCTGCCCTGGCAGCACGAGAAAAGAAGCCAACACCTGGCAGGGACACAGAGGTCCTCTCTGCAGGCGTGTGCTCCCAGCCTGTGGAGAAGCCAAGTGAAAAATGGAGAACATGAAAGCATCTGAAACTGTACTTGTAACAAA
Organism: Merops nubicus; assembly: GCF_000691845.1. Taxonomy (NCBI): domain Eukaryota; kingdom Metazoa; phylum Chordata; class Aves; order Coraciiformes; family Meropidae; genus Merops; species Merops nubicus. The sequence continues at coordinate 21,682 of NW_008592983.1, read as the reverse complement.
ACCCATCACTGACCTCTGAAATGTTGCTTCATTCTAGACATGACCTCACCAGGGAATGAATGAAATGCCGTGGTCTGGATGTCCACAGTACCTGATGCTGCTTTACAGGTAGGACCAAAGATCAGAGAAGGGACCCACAGGGAGAAATCCAGCTGTGCAGGACCCCCCAGGCTCAGCAGCACCCACAGCCAAGGGGCCCAGGGCCTAGACCCACGGCCCAGCCCTTCCCAAAGCCACCCAGGCAGTGCTGCAGGGCCAGCCGAGGTCTGGGCCCCCCCTCGGGGCCTTCTCCTCCAGGATTAGCTCTCTGGCACAGGAGAGGCACAGAATTTTCACCCCCAGGAAAGGCAGGCTCCTCTATGAAGTGCTGAGGAGCATCCTCAAGGTGCCCACTGACCGGTATCACCTTCCCCTCTGCTCACCCCACACCCAGAAAAAGCATCACCGAATCTTTTTACTTTTTTACGGAAAATGTATTTTTGTGAAAATAGACTTTATTATAATAAAATTTGATATTAAATAAAAACAGACTGCATCACCAACACTCGTGGACACCGTGCTGGCATCACTCACGTACCTCACGTAACTGTCCTCCTCAAAACAAGTACCCCATTGAAACATGCAAAGAAAGAAACACGGGAAAGGATAGAAACCATGTAGTACAAAACTCTCCGTGGCTTAGAAAGGGATGTGTCTTTAACTCAAGGAACACATCATCTCATATGAAAATAGCTGCAAACTCTCCATTCCCCAGCTCCTCTCTCCGAACGCTCCGACTGAGGAGCAGCCCGCCTGGAACAGCCAAATAAAACTGTGGAAGAGGCAGATGAAAAATAAATAAATAAATAGATAAATAGAGAGAGAGAGAGAGAGAAGAGAAATAAATAAGGCGGAGTTCCCCAGCCAGCAGCGTGTGGTTGAGGTGAACCAGCCAAGAGCAGCTTAGAGCAGCCCACCCCAGGGGCAGGACCACCGACCCCCTGCAGGGTGTCGTGGGGGATGCTCCGAGGCACGGCTGCATATTTACAGGTTTACAGTACAAATAACTCACTCGTCAGCCCAGAGACAGCAAAAAGGGATTCAGGGGAACAGAAAAGTGCAAATCGTCTTTGCAAGGAAGTGAGGGGGGGTTGACACAACCTCCTTTGGACCAGAGAAATACCAGGGTGCGCAGTACGAGGGAGCTCTTCCTAAGGGGTCGGGGCTTTGCTGGGAAAAGCCAGTTAGCTAACTTACAACCAGAATATAATTTTGAAATGAAAATATTTACAGGGGACCGGTGCCTCGAGGGCTGCGTGGGGCAGGACACTGCTCTGGAGGTGGTTGTACCCCAGAGCTGAGGCCTCACAGCCCGGGGCTGCCTTCAGAGCCACTGCCCACGCTGGTGGGCACCCACGGCCGGGCTCTCGGCAGAGCCCCCAGCTCACAGACCCACTGAAGAGTTCTCTCTATTCAACATACACTTTTTCCCTATGAAAATACTCTAACCAGCTTATTGCAGAGGGCTTCTCCTGAATTTTCAGTCCCTGTGTGGAGCACACAGTCTGTACAGCACAATAAATCCCTCGTTAATTTTTCTTACTGGATCCCAGTTTTCTGAAGAGCTTTTTTCCTCTGAAGAAGAGGCCTCTCTTCTTTTTACTCTGACCAGCTCCATCACTGCTTTTGAGAACGGCCAGCGATGCCTGCTCTGGACACTGCTCACCCATCACAAGGCAGGGAGGGGGAGTAGGAGTTGGTGAAGAGTCGCTCTGATCAACAGACCCATCCGGAGTTAACTGGGGGGGGAAAAAAGAAAACAAAAGGGAAAAAAATCAGCAGTTAAACACGATGAAGGACATCACACCAATGTCAACCTCAGCCAGAGAACCCTGTCTCCTCCCCAGCCCTCACCCTGCAAGGCTCAGCTTGTCAGCCTGGCCCAGGCTGCCCAGGGCAGTGGTGGAGTCCCCACCCCTGGAGGGGTTTCCAAGCTGTGGAGATGTGGGGTGAGGGACACAGGGCAGTGGGGACCTGGCTGTGCTGGGGGAATGGCTGGACCTGATCTTAAAAAAGGTCTCTTCCAACCAAAAGGGTTCTATGTGGATTTAAACTTTTTTTTTTTTTTTTATCCTCTACTCAGACTCTGCCTGAATTCAGACATTTTGGAACTCCTTAACTGTGGGCTGAGAACAGGACATCAGAAAAGCCCCGTGGAGGACTTGGTGAAAGATGCTGCTTCAGAGCTGAAGATACTGCAAGTGGAGAACCTCCTGAGAGCACGGATGGACAGATACTGATGCATTAAGAAAAATCCAACCTCAGGAGAACAAGGGCTGTGCAAGAACTTCAGAAGTTCAAGGAGAATAAGCTGTGAGGCTTCTGAAACAGTGGCCATTAAGAAGAGAAACTCAGAGTCTTGTAAGTCTGCTCATCATCCATCAAATCTAGTCACAGGAGAAACAGAAGGTAAAGTCTGAAGCTCTGTAGTGGCACCAAAAATGGAGAAAAAGTTCACAATGGAGCAGGACATGGAGAAGTCTGGCATCAGGCTGCACACAGGAACCGAGACATGTCCCTAAGTCACCCGAGACTGCTAACTGGGATCCACAGTCCCAAATGGTGCTCTGCATGCTGCTCCTTTGGGAAAGGGATTTTGGAAATCAGAAAGTGCCCTCATCCTGGGCTCAGTTTCCTCTTCACAAAATACTAGTGGCACATCCATTCCCAGCAGCAGCCTTCTTTCCATGATCTCCTCTTGCTGGGTTTAGGTGTCCAGTGACCATTTCTGATGTGGCAGGACAAGCTTTCCCAGGAAGCTGCAAAGTTCACCAGGGAAGAGCCTCTGGGTTCCTGAGGCCTAGGAGAGCACGTGTCCCACCACCTTCTCTTCCAAAAAACCAGCATCTTCCAAGCTCCCAGCTGTACATCTGACACACAACATGACAGTGGCTGGAGCTGTGCCAAGGAGCAGGGCTCTTCCACGACACGTTGCTACACCACAGCCCCATCCTCCCTCTGCTTGGGTCCCACTGAGTCTGTCCCTCACAGGTCTGTGAGCAGCCCCAGCCCCAGCCGGGAAGCTGAGTTAATGACACCAGCAGCAGGATGGTCCATCTGGGGTGGAAGCTGTACTGAAGAGCAAAGACATCAGCCCTGGAAATTCTCCCACGGGGAAGGAGTGGGAATCCCAGGAGCAGCTGGCAGGCCTGGGTGAGCCTGGCCCTGGTCCCCAGCAGATCTCCAAGGCACCAGTGCTGTCGCAGCTCCAGCGCGAGCGGGCGCCACGGGCTGGGTGAGGGTCCCTTCAAAGCTTCCTGTGGCTGGAAGCAAAGGCAGCACCATTCCACCCCCCTGCTGCTGCCTGGCACCCCCTCCTGCCTGACAAAGCCCAGAGCGTGGCTGTGCCCTCTCCTCCCTCTGGCTGGGGTCATGCTGTTTGCCAGGTGCTTCATGTTACTGCAGGAAGAAAGTTCTGGTCCAAGAGGAGCAGGAACGTCTCCCAAGCCAGACCCAGCCTGCACAATACCTAACAAGTCAGTCTGGAGAGGAGCCCAGGGCCAGAAGCTCTGACTTGGTGTGGAGACATGACCCCTCCTGACTCCAGGAAGTTGGAAGTCAACTACTGTCTTGCAGCAATCACTTTAAACTGTCCCAAGAGACAGTGCCACCAGACTCTCCCTCACCTGAACTAAGGTCCCTGGCTAGAGGGACAGAGGTATCTCCTCCCCACCTCTCTTCATTACAGAAAGCAGTACAGTGGTGGATTTTTCCTGAACTCACACTCCATTGAGGGGCTGGAGCGTGGCCAGAGAAGGGCAACAAAGCTGGGGAAGGGTCTAGAGCCCAAGTGTGGTGAGAAGCAGCTGAGGGAGCTGGGGGTGCTGAGCCTGGAGCAAAGGAGGCTCAGGGGAGACCTTCTGGCTCTGCACAGCTCCCTGACAGGAGGTTGGAGCCAGGGGGGGATTGGTCACTTTCTCCCAAGAAACAAGTGATAGAACAAGAGGAAACAGCCTCAAGTTGCACCAGGGGAGGTTTAGGTTGGACATTTTTCCTAATGTCTTCCCTGGAAGGTTTGTCCAGGCCTGGCCCAGGCTGCTGAGGACAGCAGTGGAGTCCCCATCCCTGGAGGGGTTTCCAAGCCATTCAGATGTAGTGCTGAGAGAAATGGTTTAGTTCTGACTAGCAGTGACAGGTTAATGGTTGGACTTGATGATCTTAAAAGTCTCTTTGCAACCAAAATGCTTCTGTGACTCTGTGATTCTACTTTCACCTGTTAGTCTTGTTCCACAAGCTTTCAGAGGCACTCCTGTGGGTCTCCCCACGTGCAGCACTGTGCTGAAAGTGCTGCAGAGGGACCCAATGGCACAGCCAGGCCCTTGTGAGAGCTGCAGCTCTGCCTGCAAGGTCCACTCCCCCAGCTACCACTGCAGCATCCACACCAATCCTTCCATCTCCTGGCAGCACACGTGCAAGCTGCCACACTTGGTGTTGATGGTCCAAGCACTAGTCAGGTCTGAGAAGTCTGGAAATAAATCCAGATGAACCATTTTCATTCAGCAATGCAAGAGAAAGTCAAATGTGGGCTAGCCTGGTAGCCCACTGGGTTAGCTGTGTGCACAAGAAAGAGTCCCTGGGTTCTGCTCCAGAAACCATGCACTGTGCAATTTCACTGCTGTCCCAGGGATTTGCACAATTTCTGCAAAACACTGTTTGAAACTAAGAAGAAACACAGATCTGCTCCCAGTGCCCCCAGGAAACAGGAGTCTCACCCACCCCTGAGCCCCAAATTGTTTGTTACCAGGCAGAACAATTATCTACACAAGGTTGGGTTTAGGGACTAAATGTTGCAACTTTAAGTTGATGGTGTGCAGAAGATTTTGAGGACTACATTCAGGAAGGAGTAAAATCAAGAAGAAAAAAACCCACAGGCTGAATATGGGGTGGGCTCAGCCTGAGCAGGATCTTGCAAAGGTCAAACAAAGCTTTGGCTGTTGCCATGCTTGAACAGTGGCAGAAGGGTCAGGCTGAATTACAAAGCAGGTCTTTTCCAAACCTGAGCATCCAGCACAGTCCTAGCACAGTCCCCAGAACCACCAGATAATTGTTCCTAACAACTGCACTTCACGTGCTGAACAGAACACAGCTTGTCTGTAACACAGAACCAGTCTGGCAGGTAGAGGTCTGCCACCAGAGGATTTGAAGGTGACTTGCTGGCAGAGCCCCAAACCAGCCTGTCAAACTACAAGCAAGAAATGGAATAAACTCAGGTGCAGGACCCTTAATATGCTAGGCTGGGTGGGAGATTGAAGAGGTCTTCTCACAGAGACTTACATGGTTGCTCTCTCTCTATGTATCATTCATATCTATCATTGGACTCTTCTCTTCCTCATTCTCTGAAGAAAAGAACCATCACGGGTGCATAATACAGGCAGAAAACATGACATCAATTAGAATCAAACACTTTCTGAAGGTGATTCACAATCAGTCTTTGACAGAAACTGCATATTACTGATGCAAAAATACTCATTTGACAGTCACAGCATTAAAGCAACTGCTCTAAGCTGGTGAGCAGGATGTTTCAGGGCCTTAGCTTGTGACTATAACTTCTTGGATATTCCTCTTTATGCTGTATTTTTGTTGCTTACTTGAGTCCCCAAACATTGTCAGTTTGAAAGTGAAACCTTTTTCAGTGGCCAGCATTTTTAAGATTTACCCAGGAATGATTCAAAATGATCCAGTTTACCCAGTTCAATTTGGAAAGCAAACTGGCCTCATCCTCAGGCCTTTGGCACAGCAGCAGGGACAAGAGCAGTGTGGAGAACAGACAGGGGGACAAGATCAAATCCAAGAAGTTACAAGGGATTTAAAAATCACTCACAATCACGCTGGAGAGGCTCCTGTTAAGAGTGGAACCAGCTTGAAGCCCAGTGCAAAGCTCTGCTGTGGTGCACACACATGCCCCTGACGTGTCAGGTCTCAAGCTGGGACTGGCAAATTTGAGGGGAGCCTGTTTTGCCATGCTGCCTTCCAAAAGGTTCAATCCTTCTCCAGAGGCTGCCATGCACCTTGCACCTTTGGTGAGATTTCTGCATACTCCCCACTCCCCCATCCCAAAGAGCAGCAGCAAAGGTGCTTCTGTTTGTGCTGTATTTGCCACCACCACGCTTTAACAAGCAAATGCCTGAACTCTGTGCAGTGGACATGTCACTGGAGACTGGAAATCTTCAGGCATGGCCGTAGCACTGTAAGAGCTCATTCAGCTCAGGGACAGCCCTGAGAAGGTGTATGTTTGACAGAATGAGGTGTTGCTTCTGCCTCAGCCCTCAGGTGTTCTGCCCATGGGTAGGGATGCTGCGACGGGGTCAGGTTCTGGCTCTCCTCAGTAATCACTGAACTTATTTAAATGGAGTCAACTAACACAAGCTTGGTTATGAGCAGGGTGAATGCAGAGCTTCTAGAAGGGGGTAAATATGCCCTTCATATCTGGAAGCTGTTTGGCTAGATCTGGATTGCAAAGGAGGAGCAGGAGAGGCAGGACTGCACACAGCACTAAGCCAGAATCCCCCAGGCCAGCTCTCCTGGAGAAGCAGGGAGGCAGCAGGACAGGAGGCAGCCTGGCACCACACAACGTGGCAGATAATTACTGTGGATTAATGTGGAAATAAAACTGGCTTAATCATCATCAACTGAATTCTCCAAGTCCCCAGACTGTGAAGATGTGTAGACGACGTGTAGGTGCAGAGGGGTCTCGTGGTGGATTTGGCAGTGCTGGGTTAACAGTTGGACTCTAGGAACTTAAAAGCTCTTTTCCAAGCCAAACAATTCCACGAGGAGGAATGCCCTCCATGCAGGGAGGACCTTGCTACTAAGGCCAGCAACAAAACCTGGGACATGGCCAGTCAAACTGGTGTCACCATCTCCTTACCAGCACAACATGAGAGAGGGATGCAAACAGGAATACTTGAACTAAAGGCAGGTTTGTTGTACACATTGTTCTGTTCCTCTCTTGCTCAGCCTTAAGCATGAGCTAAGCCAAACCCTTCACATCTGCAAGTGGCAGATGAGCTCGCTGAGCCCTGAAGGTTACCCAAATTTCCCTGTGGTTTCTGGGATGACCCAGGCTGGGACTGGAATACTGGCCCCTGGCATGTGCAACAGGCCCTTGTTGCTCTTGGTTGAGAGAAGGGTCCCTGCTGTTGACAGAGAGAAGGGCCAGATCTGTAATAAGCTGCACTATGAAGTCAACCTGTTTTAATTTTACAGGTTCAGGTCTCCTTTGGCACCCTCTATCCCAGCAGATGAGTAATGTGGAATAAGTAGATCATTCTGAGAGGGGAAACTGAAGATGGAAATCTCCTCTGCATGCTTGTTTCCCCCAGGAAAGTTAAGACTTGTGTAACCTCAGGGCTCTTAAACCCTCATTAAAAAGCTTGTTAACCTGTGATTGGCCAGCATGGACCAGCACTTATGGGCTGGGAGGAAAGGGTCTGAGTATCCTCAACAGGTAAGCACAAGGGATACAGACAACTCCTGAGTTTAGAAGATGATCCAGCAAGCTCCCCACAAACCACATTTCTGAGTCTACACTTTGTAAGGCAGCACCAAAGCTGTAGTGCAGCCCCTGTACCCACAAAGCTCAAAATGCCTGGAAGTAAGAGATGGGGCTGCAGGGGAAGCCTAAGGGAGATCAGACAGCATCTGAGCATAGAAATGGGAGCTGGGTGCAGAGAAAAGAAATAGCTGAGCATGAAAAATAGGACAAGGAACACTGCAGAGAGCAGGAAAGCTGGGGTGGCACCAGGGGAGAGTTCACCAGAGGATTCAAGGGCACTTGAATTCAAGAGTACTTCCTCAAGGTCTCTCTCAAAGTCAACCTCTGCTCTTAGACATTTTTATGGGTGTGGCACCACTTGACAAGTGCCAATAACCTCCCAAGAAGAACTGAAGGTTGAGTACATGTGAGCTGCAACCAAGCTGTGTCTCTTCTGCCTCCCACTCCATAGAATGACACAGCATATGAGGTCCAGGAGGGACCAGGGAGGGGTTACACTTTGGGTCTCACCCAGTGAAGACTGACTGAATTTGGCAGATGATCCAAATTGGCCACTTAAGCATTTGCTTCAAGAGTAACAGCAATTTAATGCAGGGAGTTACTCAACCTTTGAATCCCCTGGGTCTGTGGATGCTTTCAAAGCTTCAGGATCCATCCCACAGATATGTCTGGGAAACCCCCTAGGGTGTTTTGAATTTATCTGGAAGCTCCTCAGACTGAATTAAACTATATCTAGCTCAGGATGGGTGGAAGAGTATTGGTGTTTGGGTGTTGGTAACTCCAGAACTCTCTGGCATAGACAGGAGCATATCTGAGGAATTTCATGTGTCTGGGGAGCTGGCTGAACTGCTTTGCTTGCAGCAGGACTTCACCACTCACCCTTTTGTGTATTTAAAGAATTTGCTGGTGGGACCTGGGCAGTCTTTGCTCACCTGACCATAAGGAGACTGAGGGCCCTGTGGGTGTGGTTGCTTTGTGCCTATTTTTGCACTAGAGGTAAGTATTCAAGAAGAGCTCCCAGCCCTCCCTTCTAAATGTTGGAGCACCTCACATGGGATGAGCTGAGCTGCATGCAATAATTTACATGATTCCAGCAGATGCTGCATGCTGCAGGATGCCCAATCTCCAGCCACACCACAGCTTGGGTGTCTGAGCTATGCACAGTCCCACAATCTTACCTGGCTCTCAGCACTCAGTGGAAAAGCTTCTTTATCTTTGACCACGCCTCCATCCGAGATCACAGCTTCCAGGAAGTTGGATGGAACAAGCCCTCTCTGCTGGTTCAGCTCTCCCTGCAACATCAACATTCAGTTCTCACATCAGGTTTCCTGGCTGATGGAGAAATAACACAGAAGGGAGTAAAGGAAGGAGAGGCAGCAGCAAGCCATGACAATTGTGTTCCAGCAACACGGGCACTTCCACAAACTCAAAAACATTTCCACTGCTGTCCTGGAAGCCACTGGAATAGGACTGTGCCAGAAGCTTTCTAAAAGCCTTTGATTTGCTCTGTTTTTTTGTGTGGCTTTTTGTTTTTTCCTCATTGTTTTTGCTGTTTTTTTGCTTTTGTTTTTTTTTTAAAGAATGAGGTATTACTGGTACAATGTCCTGCTGGCATTGCCTCAGTGCTGAGGTCCAGAGCTGCAAACCAAGCTTGGCCATACTCCTCAAAAACTGCCTCCAGTCCAACAGCAGGTGGTTGAGAGACAAAACCAATCCCAGCACTGTTGTCTGGCCAACAAAACATTCACAGTGATCCTCTCCAGACTCTCCCTGGGGCTGAACCTCATCTTTGATGTGTGAAGACACAGCTTTCTGTGCAGGAAAAGGGGGATGATCCAATGTCTAGCACACAGCTCGTGGCAGACACAGTCCCCAGGTATGCACAGGAAATTAGAAATCAGCTCTTGTAGACGTTGAGATGTTGAAGTATGGTCAGATGGGGGTCATCATACACTTTTCTTACTGTTTTAGCCTCCTGCCCTGAGTGAGACCAGGTGTCTGAGTACTTGGTGTCAAATCACTTCATAGCAGATGCTGATTCAGCTGGTCAAAGCACAGAAAAATGCATCCTAGGAAACCTGCAGCCAAGTTATGCCAAGAAATCAACTCAGAACCATTTGAATGTTGGGTTTACAGGAGAAGGGTGGACTGCTAGAAACAATTGTCCCTGCACTGCGTAGACCAGGTTGTTTTTTTTTTTTTTCCCAAAGCAGAATATTTTGTTCTCTGATTTCTGCTCTTCTACCACTAGATGGACTCCGAGGACTTCAGATGTAGCCACAGCACCTTCCCAACCTTACTTACATAATAGAACCCATCATCATCCATGGACCCAAACACAGTGATGATGTCCCCGGCGCTGAAGGTCAGCTCAGCCTGCAAAGAGCCAGAGAACAAGGGTCAGAGGAGAGGCACTGCCTGGAACCTCCACCAGAAACACCAGGTCACCCTGGGCTTCACCCTGGGCTTCGTGCACAGTCCCCCCTGAGGGAGGGAGGCCACTGTGTTAAGACTTACAGGACCAGGATGCAGAAGGGAAACTGAAGTGGGTAACAGTGGAATTCAGGGCTAAGAAAGCATTTAACAAATTAAGACAAGAGCAAAGCCTGTTTCTTAAACTCATTTTAACAAGGCTTCAAAATAGCACCTACCACTTGTTCTGGAAAGGTATGCAAGCTGAACAAGCAACAGAAATAGCTTGAATTTTGTTAAAATACTCTTTAAATACTAAATCCTGCTCCCTGGGATGAGCCTGTTGTGCATGCAGCACTCAGGGATTAGTCACTAGCATGACACACAAATGGCAAGATCTGACCTGGAAACAGAACATTACCTCTTAACCCAAGTGACCCTTCCCCAGCACATCCTCCTGACCTGCCAGCCACCCCAGCACGGCCTCCATGGAGCACAAGGCCCAAGACAAAGTGTAAGGAGTCTCTTCTAATGGAAGAAACTGCCCAATTATAGCAAAAAAGCTGCTCCAAGATTGAAAAGGTGGAGTCTCCAAACAGGTTGTGTCCCACTCAAGACACAATGGCCTTACAGGCACTTCCCAGAAGTGTTACCTGGAAGGGACCTACCTCCAGTGTATCTCTCAGAACTGTTTTGGTTGGAAGAGACCTCTAGGATCATCAAGTCCAACTGCTAACCCAGCACTGCCAGGTCACCACTAACCCATGTCCCTCAGCACCACATCTCCAAGGCTTGGAAACCCCTCCAGGGATGGGGACTCCACCACTGCCCTGGGCAGCCTGGCACAGCCCTGGACAAACCTTGCAGGGAATAAACTTTTCCTAATTTCCAACCTAAACCTCCCCTGGGGCAACCTGAGGCCATTTCCTCTTCTCCTGTATCACTTGTTCTTTGGGAGAAGAGCCTGACCCCCACCTTGCTGCAACCATTCAGGCAGTTGTTGAGACCCAGAAGGTTTCCTCTGAGCCTCCTTTGCTCCAGGATTAACACCCCCAGGTCCCTCACCCACTCTTCACAAGAACTGTGCTCTAGACCCTTCCCCAGCTCCATTGCCCTTCTCTGGACACGCTCCAGCCCTTCAATGTCCTTCTTGGAGTGACAGGCCCAAAACTGAGCCCAAGATTTGAGGTGTGGCCTCCCCAGTGCTGAGTATCAGGGGACAATCCTTATCCTAGTCCTGCTGGCCAAACTATTTTTGACATAAGCCTTATATTTACCTTATTATATCCCTAATACTCAATTTCTCTCCAGAGGGTGCAGGCTCCTCCTGTTGGCTGTGAATTCCTCTGTTCTAGCAGAAAGACACTTGTAGGGAATGTCACTCTGAGACACACAGAACAGCACAGCCAACCCTACTGCAGCTTGCTGCACGTTCACAAACTGCAGCTGCAGCCTTCCAGCAGAACAGGGAGCCAAATTCTGTGTGACCTGGGAGCATCTCCAACAATGGGACAGAACTGCACCAGCTTGTTTCAATCATTTGAGCTCTGTCCACAGGGAAGGTTCTAAGAAAACCAAATAATTGCAAAAAATAGTCACTGCCTGGATGACAAGAGGTCAGAAGTGCTCATTGGCCAGATCCCATGCTCTTACTGTACCTCTCACAAGATAATCCACCATCCCTAAAACATTTTGTCCTCAGAAGCAGGCTGTCTTGGTTATGACACACTCAGTTTGGGAGGCAAGCATCCCCTGAGCTGTGCCACCTCTTGGCAATACACTCCCTTCTGGATGCATGGGAAGAATCTGAACCCAAACCTCATGTTTATGTTTGCTCAGAGTAGACTAACACAGCTATGGAGGGACAGAGAACACAGCATGCTCTAATTTAGAAAGGGTTTTTGCAATCTCTCCATTTGCAACAGGCTTAGCCACAAAATTACTGTTTGGATTATATGTAGGGATTGCTTGAAAAGCAAGAACTTAGGAGACTGCTCCATTGGTCTGGTGTTGCTTGAACAAAGACCTACACAGGTATTTAACACAAAAGACATGCTCCAAGACACACTCATCTTAAATATCAGAAGTGCATTCAAATCCTTAAGCAGGTTTTTCCTTTTATCCAAGTGTGCCCTGGATCAGTTACCAACAGCCCAGATCTGCTCAGTCCTGTCCACTCTAGAGGATGCTACAAGGCCATGAGATGCTCACCTAGGTTCACTGAGGCACATACTGAAAACCACCAGGGGTATATTGCTCCAGATGCTTCACAGATAAACAAACAGCAGAGAAAGCATGAGAGAGCTCACTGGCAAACTCTACATTTTTAGCAGTAATACTGCCAAGCTCTAATCATCTCTGACCAAAATGCCAAGTGTCTTGGGATAGAAGAAAAAGAGAGAGGAAAATGAAACCTCCAGAAGGAGTGAGCAGCTGGTGGTCATTACCTCTACATCTGCATTTGGAGAGCTCTCCTTAGGGTTATAGTCAAAGACAGCCACCATACTTCGAGGAGTCAGCAGTTCAGCTTCAAAGTCTTTATGCTTCTGTCCTGCAGGATAAAAATAAAACAAAAATATCCTGAGCTGGAAGGTCTAGGACAAAATCCTGAACTATAAAAATTCACCCCTATTCTTGGAGTGGACTGAGCAAATGAATACTAGAGGGAAGTCAAGTGAGAGAAAGATCTTAGAGGCCCTAGAGACATTTGGTACAGCAGTTTTCTGATCTCCTGTACCACCTCACAAGCACAGAAATGGGGATAACTCCCCATTCCAGCAGCTAGGAGTATGTAATTTATGTTTTCTATCTATACACCCACATCTCTGTGTGTATAGCCTGCCTGCTCAGCCCCACTCCTCATAGCTTTGAGTGTACAAAAGCAAAGTCTGGTGTTACAGAAAATGTGCTTTGTCCAGTCCTTCACCTTATGGATTTAAGCCCTGCTTCAGGTCAACCCTGGATGGGCTCACAAGGGGTTTGCAGGCTTGGCCTCTCTGGACATCAGCAGATGACTCTGCTCCTAAGGAACCTTGGATTTTAAGGACTGTGGCATCAGAGGAGTATGAGATTTCCCATCTCCTCCAAAGCACAACCACACATGCCATCCACCTTCAAACACTCCGCGTTTGGTCAAAGGCCACTGCACCCACTACTCATTAAAACTCTTCTTTTGTGAGAATGACCATTTCATCCCAGTGCTCTGAAGCAGCAGGCCAGGGTCTTGCAGTGGCCCTTGAATGCACCATGCATCTGTTATTATAGTGAGAAAGAGCAATTCTCACCTGGAGGAGACTTGTACTTCTCCTGTTTATCCAGCCCTACTGGAGGAAGAAAATGTCTCATTAGTGAGAGTTCACCTTTCAACAGTGACCACAGGACACTACTGACAAGCAACAACAGAAAGAACAAAGACCAAGGCAGCAAACAACAGAAGCAAACTGTTCATGCAACTCAAAGTCTACACCAGCAACCATGACTTGGGGACGTAACAAGAAGCAGAGGTCAAACTCCAAAACTATAAAAGACAGAGCTGCTGTTAAAAACTTAACACCAGCACAGGGATGGGCTCTCCTTCCACTTCCTAGCAGTCCTACAGAGACAAACATCTCAGGGTCCTGTAAGCAAGCAGTAAAAACTCAATGCAGTCTGTAATCCTATTGCAAAAAGCAGAGAGGAAGCAGTGGGGGACACAGACCTTTCTTGGAGCGTCTGGGTTTTGGAGGAGGGACGGTTTGGCGGCGTGGAGGTGGAGAAAATGTGCCATTTCCTTAATAAAAATCCAAAAAAGCAAATCAATGGACAAGAGAAACGGACAGTGAATGGCAAGTGAAAAGCATCTTGAAGAGTGAACAGGCAACAGAGCAGCAGGACACGCCTCCCCTGGGAAGCAGACACTGGGGTTTCCACGGGCAAAGCCCCAGTCTCCGTATTTCCTACGTGGACTCACACGAGGCATGACCCACATCCTAAACACAGACAGAAATCCACATTTTAAGTGTATTTATGCCCATTAGCCATACCACAGTACACACCAAACGTCACTGTGCTTTGTATTTCAGAAGCAGCATAAGGGTAAAATAAACCCTGGTACCACTAACACCTGAAAAATGCCAGGGGAGGTGGACCCCATGAGATCACTCAGGTGTGAGGAAGGGATGTGGGGAGGTCTCTGCCTAAAGCTTCTGCACTGAATGGGGTCAGCACTGGAGGAGGGCCCAGCTGAGGCTGCAGAAGGAGTTCCCAGATCAACCCCTCCAAGGTGTTTTCTTAGTTGTGAGGCTGTAATATGGGTTTATGGCAGTAGGGTCTAGAGCACAAGTCTGGTGAGGAGCAGCTGAGGGACCTGGGGGTGTTGAGCCTGGAGAGGCGGCAGCTCCGGGGAGACCTTCTCCATCTCAACAACTCGCTGACAGGAGGCTGGAGCCAGGTGGGGGTCAGGCTCTTCTCCCAAGGAAAAAGGAATAGGACAAGAGGAAATGGCCTCAAGTTGCACCAGGGGAGGTTTAGGTTTGATATGAGAAACAATTTCTTCCCTGAAAGGTTGGTCCAAGGCTGTGCCAGGCTGCCCAGGGCAGTGGTGGAGTCCCCACCCCTGGAGGGGTTTCCAAGCCATGGAGATGTGGTGCTGAGGGACACGGGTTAGTGGGGACCTGGCTGTGCTGGGGGAAGGGCTGTACGGGATGATCTGAAAGGTCTCTTCCAACTAAAATGATTCTATGATTCTATGAAAACAATCTCCCTTTACCTCTAGGGCTGGGTGCTGGGTCTCACTGAAGGGAAATGGAAACAAATTGGATTGTTGCTTCTTTTTTTCCTGCCTTTTTTTTTCTCCTTGGCTTTTTTTGGTGGGAGGAGGGAGGATTGGTTGGCAGGGAGAGGCCCCTGTGAGAGGCAATGAACAGCTCAATGCCAGGGCTTTGCCATCAGACCCACACTTGTGCTACTGCTGAACTGGTAGGAAAACACCAGCCAGTCAACACAAGAATTTCCTCGTTTTAACAAGTGGGGCAGGTCAAAACTTTGCCACAGGTAGAAAGGAGTCTCAGAGAGGTGCAGGCCCAGAGATGGGAGGGATAAGGGACAGGCACTGGGACACCAGCAGGTTGACAATGGTCTTGGGGCAGCTCACAGCCACTGAACTGCAGCCCGAGCTGTGGTGGCTGCACACCCCAGGGAGGGTTCCTCTCCCTCCACGAGTACAGGAGTGGGAAGACACCAGGAAGTCTCTGTGGTGTGCAAAGCACTGAACCACGTACTTCAGGGAGTAAGGAGGAGCACAAGGACCAGCTCTGCTCCTTGTACACTCCTGACAGCCTACCCTCCTTCCCCACAAGTCCCTCCCCATGTTCCTCCACTCCCACATCACAGATTCTCTCCCCCAAGAGCACGATCACCCCTATGGCTTCAGTTACTGCCTCACAAAACAAAGGAGGGAACAGAGAAGTGAAAACTCTTCTTCACATCCTTCAGCTGCTCTTCAAACTTTTTTGTTTCCCCTTCTCTGGTGAGGATCAGCCTCACTCACACTCCGTGCCAAGTTCAGAGACATGATACATGGAGCACAGGAGCAGCTCCAGCAGCTGCAAAGGGAGCCTTGGGCAGCTCTGTGCTGCAGTAGAGTCAGCTATGACCTGAGACCTCAGACACCTGCCCCCTCACCCACCGAGACCTCCCTGCTCGCTGCTGCAACAGCCCCTCAGAAGCCTGCAGGCCCTGGGGAGCAGCTCTAGAGCTGGTTTTGGTGGGCTGCACTGGCCACACAGCTTGACAGCACGACTGAGCTCTCCACATTTCAGCCAAGAACCAGGGTGCCAACAGCACAGCCATGAAGGGGACACAGTACCTATGCCCTCCGTGCGTGTGTCGGCAGGCAGGAACCCTTGCTTCAGGAGCTGCTTCTTCATGTCCTTACTCTCCACCTGGACTTCTGATACCATGTTGCAGGGAATGTACCCCTCCCTTCCTCCACATTCACCTCTGTAAAAGCCATCAGCGTCCTTGTCTCCACATACCTGCAAGGCAAAAGACAGGCCAGACACCGTTTATGCCACAGGGACTGAGATGCAGAGAGGAAGGAGAAAGGGATGCTAAGGAAGCTCCCAAGATGAAGGAGGCTGTCTCCCAAAGGTTTATGCTGTCCCTGGAACACCAGATGGATCCACAGAGAATGGGAGACGCTCACTAAGGTGTGCTCTTACTTTCAGGATCTGTCCCTCCTTAAATGGGAGCTCCTCTTCTGCTGCATCAGGGTTAGGAGACATAGAAACAGGATCGTAGTCGAAGAGAGCCACAAATATTCTAATGTCATCATCTTTACCCGAGGTTTCTGAAGCAGTGCTCCTTGGAGGACCTGTGCACAGGGAGAGGACATCAGAGGGAACGTCAGCACCGCTCCCCTGCCGTCACCCCTCACGGCTCAAATACTCCCTGTGCTCTCAGACACTCTGCCCAGCTCTCCCCCCCTTGCCCACTCACCTGGACTAGAGAGCAAAGGTTTCTGCATTGGGTTTCTTCTTACACTCTTGGTCCCTCTTCTGCTGGGAGCCTGCCAGGTGGCTGTGCCAGGCAGCTCCTGGCCCCTGGGGTCTTTATTACCAGGCGCCTGCAACAGGAACCACCAGAGAGTTAGTAGCAGCCTCTGCCCTCCAGTGCTGTTTGCTCAGCCCAAACGCACTCCACAAAGAGCAGCACATCCAAATGCAACATTCCTCTTCAGGGACACTCCAGAGCTGAAAACACCAAGGGAGCTGGAAAAGAGAACCAAGTACAGGGCAGACACCCAGCCAAGCACCAGTGACGAGCCCCTTGGCGAGCGTGAGGATGCAGGAAAGGACATTTCGAGGGCAGGCAATGACATTACAGCCATCATCTACAGAAAGCTTTCACAAATCAGCTTATTTCATCAGGGGTTTTCATTTGGGTCCCACAGCCTCCTGCTGTGAGGAGGAAGACCCAGTGTGAAAAGGAATACTGCATCGGTGACACTCGGTCAGTTAGCAGGAAAAGCAGAAGCAGCTAATACAAGAAAAGCCACGGAGCAGCACAGAACTACAGAATCTCTCAGATATTCTTCCAGACAATCCTAGAGGAGGGTCCTCTCTCCGGACAACACTGAACAAAGCAAGATACAGGCAGGCCAGGGAAGCAGAGGGAAGCTAACGCCACTGCAAGCTGCTTCAAAGCCAGAATAGGAAAAGTCACCCAACCCTTTTGTGCAAGGAGGTGCTACGTATCCCCTTCGAAGGATGTTCGAGCCTCCTTCTCCAGCCAGGTGACTTACAGTCCAGCTCCCAGCCCTGCTCCTCAGAACTGCTCTCACATCTCAGTGCTTCCTTCTCCTGGCAGAAGAATCGCAGGCGCTGCCTCGGAGATCCAGCCCACTCCATGCTCTGCTCCTCCATCACCTCCACTCTGCTCAGATCCCTCCTGCCATCCGCGTGGGCAACCTCAGACTGACTGGAGCCATCGCTCCAGTCCCCCCGACAGCTCTGGGACCTTTCTGGCCACAGCCTGCTCTCGGGGGGCGACGCACAGGTCGAATCCTGGTCATCTTCAGAGTCATACTCAATGTCTATTTCCAGGCTCCTGGGGCTGGAGCAGCGTGCTGCCACCACAGAAGGTTCTGCAAACCCTGAACTCGCTGCTTTCGTGTGGCTTCTGCGTAAAGCGCCTTGTCTGGCACGACTGTACATATCAAACCCCTCCTTACCACCAGCACTGCTCACAACGTTCAGCTCTTCCCTGAGGCTAGGAGCTCTGTACAACCCACCTCCCATCTGGCTGCAGTTGCCCAGCAGACGACTGCAGTGCTCTGTTAAATCATTCTGTCTCTTCCTACCCATCTCAGGCCGACTCCGGATTTTCTCTCGATAACTATTTCCTTTCTTCTTGCTCCAAGCAGGACTTGCCCCAGTACCAGACTTTGGATCGTTCTCCTGGTAGCCCCAGTTCCAGTTTGCCTTCTTCTGATTCCAGGCCGGCTGGACAAAGGCAGGATTCACAGGGTCAGCATCCCCTCTGCTCTCCTTAACACCATGTTCCTCCTGTGGAGCCTGAGCAGACAGATCTGTGGAGGTATTACTCCCATCTGCCTTTAGAGATGGCTCTTTGATGTTGAGTGGCTTCTCTGTCCTTCCTGAATGGTGGGTAAGAGATTCTGAGGAGGCCTGAGGGTCTGCCTTTTCCTCCACAACACACTTCTCATCCTCATCTTCATCCTCATCCTCTGTCACTTCAGGGATGCTAAACAATTTCTTGCTGTGGTTCTTCTGAAGCGGGAGCTCTAGTAGCCTCTCCAGAATCTCCTCATCGCTGTCAGTATCATAAAGGTCCATCTGTACCCAGCCCCCAGAAAAGCCACAGCCAGGATAAGCAAAGAAAAAAAAAAAAAAGAGAGGAAATAAACATTAAACAAGAGGCAAAGTTACAGGTGATTCCCTCCCAGCACAGCAGGATGGAGCGGCGACGGTGGGCTGCAGCGAAGCAAGGGTAGGAAGCAGGAGAGCAATGGGGCTTCTGCCAAAAGGCAACCAGATGGGCTAGCAATGCAGTGGAAAGCAAGAGTGGCTAATGCATGGGGAGCTCCCTCCAGCCCCTGCCTCTACCCTGCAGCCCCTGCCCCCCTAGCCCGGGATGATGGGGCAGGAGAGGCCCTCGCCCCGCCGGGGTCCTCCCTCGGCAGGGCTAAGGCTCACTGCCCGTGCTCACACAGGAGCCACAGCCCTCCCTCACCTCCCCCTGCTCCTGCTGGGACAGAAGGAAGTGACCCTGTGCAGCAAGACAGCCCTTGGAGATGCTGCTTCTGTGGGAGGACCTTCCCTAGACCCTTCCCATCATCTGTCAAGGTCCAGCTCTACAGGAATTTACTCTCTGCAAAGCCAGGTGAAGAGCTGCCACAAAAACCCATGAAAATCCTTTACCTTTAGATGGGTAAGAGCCTACCAGGTTACAGAAAACTTTTGGGGAAACTGATGAATCTTAACATTTGTCTTAGAACAACTGTAGAATTTATGTTTTGTTTCTTACTGCATTTATACTAAGACAAAAAGAGAAAATCCCAGATGCATAATGTAATTTAGGTCAGAAGACATCTCTGGAGGTGTCTTGTTCAGCCTCCTTAATTTATATCATGACACATTCTAAAACCATTTACCAGTAGTTTAGAAAGTATATGTAGCTTTTAATGTTTTAAACTAGTCATGAACAGGTCTGTTAAGAGACAAAAACTGAACCAGTGAGGAAAAAAAAGACAGTTGTAAGCTGCCTGTTGCTTTGTTGATTGGACCAACTTTTTCCAAGCAAACGCTGGTCTTGAATTATATTTAGAATTGGTGGAAGGTGCCTCCAGAGCTCTCCAGTTCAATCTCCCAACTGCAGCAGGACTGTTGCCAACAGTAAATCAGTGTCTCCAGCTCTCTGGGGCTCCTGCCACGCTGCACTGCAGGTCCAACCTCCCCACCTGGGAAGCAGAACCTCCTTCAGAAGAAGAAAAGGAGCAGCAGCAAATTTATTCCAGAAATATTACTGCTAGTGATGATTTAAGGCTCACCAGACCCAACCTGTCTGTGGTGCAGGCCAGCACCAAACTACAGATGTTCTTGAGTCACATGAAATAAAAAATACTAAGGGTGCTCTCTTACCATACAGGGACATCATTTTCTTGCAAATCTTTCTAATTTCTTGGTCATTCAACCTCAGCACTGTCCCTCATGCACATGTATCTCAACTGCTGTAATTCATATGATCACACACAGCTTCCAGCCACCCACTTTTGAGCACGTTCCCTGTCACAGATGGGGCTGGTAGAAGCCCCATCCTTGGAACTATTCCAGGAGAGGTTGGATGGGCCTCTGAGCAACCTGCTTTAGTTGCAGATGCACCTGCTCAGTGCAGGGAGTTTGGACTGGATGGCCTTGAAAGGTCCTTTCCAACCCAAACCATTCTATGGTTGTATGATCATCACTCACAGTTCAGCTCAATCAGTGTTTCTTCAGTTACAATATGTGAACAGCAAAGCCACAGCTAAGCTCCCACGAGCCATCCATTCCTAGAGAGAGCACCAAGGTCTATGCAAAATAACCTGCACTAAGATATTCTTATATGTTATACTATGCTTGCAAGATTGAGACCAAAATATTATCATTGTCTTGCCTTAGAAGGGAAGTTGGGTTGCTACAGAATCTACAGACAGCTGGTCTTTACAGATTCCTCTGTGTTCACTGTTTCTATTAACAGCTTGATCAATAGGATTGATTTTTAACCCTGGGTTCTAAAGTTCACATTACATTGTGTGTTTTTCCAACTAATTAAACCCTGGGTACATTCATTACAAACAAACACCCTTCCCTCTCACAAAGAACCTGCCTTTTTACTAGCTTAAAACACGACTGAGAGTAAAAGCAGAGCAGGCAGGAACATGGCTAAGCACTGCAGGGAGTGCTGGGCTCAGACCAGCACCTCCTCCTGTGAGCTGATGACATGGGATGGCTGCACTAGCACTCCCCAGAAGCATCACTCTGCCATAAGTTACCTTTTCCCCATTTTCCCGGTAACCTGCCTCTCTCTGGTCCCACTTCTTCTCTTCCAGAGCTTCTGAAGACAGTTCATCTTCTTCCTCCTCTTCCAAAATATCTGAAAGGTCAGAACTACGGTTGTGCTCTGCGAAGAGGGTCAGCTGTCTTCTTCCCATGTCAGACAGCTTCTCTTCTTGCTGTTGAAAAGCAAAACAGATCCCCTCAGTCCTCTCAGGCACTCTGTCAGCAATAAAGTAGCATTTTACCTTTCTCTAGCACACATACAGCTAAAATGTGGCAGGAAATAAACTGGGCAGCACCCAACTCAGCAACTGGCACAGGTCTACACACAGAAAACAGACAGACACATTTTATAGCCTGCAGAACAGTGCTGTGTAAGATCATAAAACCCACGGGTGTCCAACACAATCCACACCCCTCTATGGGCAGAGACATTTAACCAAGCTTAAACAAACCTCTCTTTTCACTCTGGACATTTCTTTCATCACCTCCTTGCCAGGGGACAACCTCAGGAACTCCTGGCAGCTGCTCCCACCCACGCTTGCATCTCGGAGGGTGCCCTCTGTGCCCTCAGGCTGGCTGGGGGAGGGCAGAGGCTCTGGGCTCAAGTGCTTCTCCTTTGCCTCTTTCTCTCTTTCAGCATTGGGAGCTTTTGGTGACTCTTCCGCAGAGCACTCGTGGCAGGTCTCCATCTGTATCTTCAGACTACTGTTAGATGGGCTTTCCAGCTCTGGTGCTCTGGTTACAGGTTGCTCCATCTGGGAAATGAACCAAAAAAGGTCAACAAACCCAAAGAATCCTGGGGGAGATATGCAATACTTGTGCACCAAAAGGGGCCTTTACCACCCCAAACTCTCCAACACAAACACTCTATGCTCTGTGCTGTTGGCATATGAATATTTTGGCAGGCAACTGGCAGCTGGGAGAGCTGGCCAGCCCCAAAATAAAGCCCTCCCCACCATAAGCTGCAAGTAGATGCACAGTCTTCCCACTCCTGCAGCTCTGGCCACCACACATGCCTCATGTAAGCCACAAAAGTGTATTAACAGTAGTTTTAGAGCAACAAGATGAAGGAGAGCCCAAGCTATACAATAAGGTCATTTCCCACAGCAATGTCCTACACGCCAGCTTGCAGGTTTGCTTGAGCTGGAGGATTCCAAATACCCCATGTTACCACAGCTTCCCAGCTCCCCACCAGACA
>NW_008592982.1:3908-47629 GCF_000691845.1 Merops nubicus | reverse complement strand
CTAAATAAGTTTTACTTCAAGGTACCAGCCTGTAAAGTGAGTGATCTTTTGGTGTGTATGTGGAGAGTGCTCAGGTGTTTGGGGACATGTCTGTCATTAGAATAAGTAAAGCTTGCCATCTGGAGAGAAAAATCTGCCTCCTTCTCTGTATGGCTGGGGTTGCAGGAGGTTCCACATGTGCCATCAACAGAGGATCTTCTTTCCCAGATACCTCCTGCTTGGTAATCTGTGTTTATCAATGAATAAGGGCTTATCTGACTCCTGGATATCACTTTGTTGCGCCTTAGGTGAAGGGCTTGATTTTTATGCAGGGAAAAAGTCATGGTCATTGAAAACAATCCCCAGTGATGGGTTCCAGGCAATATCCGACAGCAATCCTTCCCTCGCTGGCTCTCACAGTTTTATTGCCTTGTGATAATTAGTGATTTTCTCAATGCTTTGGTGAATCAGTGAGAAATTCTGCTTGCTGTTCCAAGAGTGAGTTTTCCCCTGATTTGGTTGCTAGGGGAAGCTTGAAACTGAGACCCAAGAATGACCTGAAAGTTCAAGCACCAGAAAACAGGCAAGAGAAGCCAACACTTACTGCAGAGTTCTGCCTTCTGGGGACACGGCTGTCGCTTGCTGTGGGGCCATGCCCAGATTGTCTCTTTGCCCTGTGGCCCTGGCAACAAGGAGGAGATCTGCTGGGCACGCTTGGTACAGAGGACAGGGGCTGAGCTGCTGATCCTCACTGCAAGGGCATCACTGGCTTTGCTCTCTGAGCTCCACCAGGAGCTTGCACTGCTCTCACCTCTCTAAAAAACAAAGGAATACACTAGCTGAGGATGTTATTTTGATGAGCAAGAGCTTTCACTGGGGAAGAAGAAACTTTTTTAATGCTATAGTAATGAGCTTTCACACTCTGGTCTTGCAAGTGTAATAGAGACTATATTGGGATCTCTGTCTCCCTGCCAAGCTTCGGGATTTGGCGTGATCCCCTGTCATCAATATGCGACTAATGACTCAAGCCATTAAATTATCCCTGGTGCCTTTTCCTGCTGAGTAGGAGGAAAAGACTTGTAATGGCCATTTCGGGGGCGTGCATCTGTTTGTCTGAAAGAACTTTGAGCTTAGAGAAATTACTGTTTCCAATTAAACTACGCTTGAAATTTTCTGGCTTGGTGGTTTCCTTTCCCCTCCTGGTGTCCTTACGGCAGAGGTGAGGTGGTTCCCTGGCTGCTGTTCTGCTCCTGACCTTATGCACCAACCCTGACCTGGTAAGACACAGCATGACTTTGCTCTCAAGGTCTCCAGTGAACCACCTTTGAGAGACCACTATATTGTGGTGACAATATGGACATGTTCCACCAGAGCTGACATCCCAGAATTTCGTGGTAGAGACTGAAACACCTCCAGGAACCAGCAGAGGTTCTCAGTTGCCACTTAACAAAGCAATATGTTGACAGTACAACAAAAATTCCTGTATTTTTGTCATCTGAGTCATTCAACTGGTTGCCTTGGCTTAGAGCTGGATTCTTCTTTCTTCTGTACGAGGGACACTGACCTTGGGAAGCCATTGACACTGAGTCTTCCTCTCCATGGTTTTGGTCCCAATGAATCCCTTCATCTTTCAAATGAGAAGATTCATCTCGGTGAGGTTGAGCTTAGGTCCCTGACACGGAGTTTTCTGATGTTTCAGAGTACAGATATACCTACGTGAACCCACACAGGTTTGAGGAGGTGCAAGGTCATAAATGTTCATACATTCAAAGCTGGACAAACACACAGAGGTATTTCAGCGTGTCTTCCATCACCATTAATCTAGGCAGAGTGCTCTTGGGTTTGGCTGAAGGTCTGATGGAGATCTTTAAGGAGGATACCTGAACATGCAGCTGGATGCCAGTGTCACTGCTGCTCACTGCTTCCACCTCTGCTGTCTGTCTTGAAGAGTTTATTCACACGTTTTTCACCATTCTGGCCTTGGGAACGTGCTGGGATGTGTTGCATCTCTTCAGGGACAAGGAGTTGGAAGCAAGCATCATGATTCTGATTCAGAAGCTGTAAAGGCTTAAAAAATGTTTGTTTTTTTTTTTTCACTCAGTGCCACAAGCCAAAATTCAAAACTGTTCAATGCATTTCTCACTCCAGAAACTGAATTAACTCTTTTTTTGACACTGCTACTGGAAAAAATAACATGCCCTATCTGCTTTACAGTGCAATTGGTTATCATACTGCTACTGTCTACAACAGATAAGGAAATGCTGCTTTAGGGTTTGTTTTATGATTTCACAGAATGCTTAGGGGTTTGAAAACCACTTCAGAAGCATATTCCTCCCCTGATCTGAAGACAATCTCAACTTTTCATCTCTCCATCTAAATATCACTCCACATATGGTAAAAATGATCTGTTTGTTATTTCTGTGTGTCTTCATTTGAAAATAAGCAGTGAATCTCTAAGCAGCTGGTCTCCAGTGTCTAGTCTTCAGCTGGTGCTTAGAGAACAAGGAAAAGATATTATGGAAGAAAATTCTTCACTTGCTTCCCTTGCGGCTTCAGGAATGGTGTTTGTGTTAATGTTGGGATTTCTGTGAAGCCTTCACCAGGAGACTCATTTTCTCTCTGAGACTGCCTCTAATGTCTTTTTTAAGAAGCACCCAAATAGCTAAAGAATAATCCAGATCTCACTGAAGCATTCAAAATGGGCTTTTTTAGAAAAGAAGACAAGGATTTATGGCTGGTGAGAACTTGTTGCAATGAGCGTGGAGAACTGTGGCTCTAATAACAGCAAGATTTATGGCTTCCAATCCATCAGTGCCCAGCTTGTGCAAGAGAATTTTTATGACTGGAACTTTGTCAAGACAATGCAGGCGCCTGAAGGTTAAGTCTCTACTTTCATGAATAAAAGTTATAATTTGGGGGTTTTAGTTATCAGGAAAGATTCTTGAACCATCTGTAGATTAAAGGGACAAAATAGCTCTTGCAAGAGGATTTATTGAGCGGGAAGTACAGCTGAGGGCAGCAAGGCTGGTGGGGCATAATGAAATCAGAGTAAGTTCTCAAGCTGTTGCTTGCAAAAAGTTCTCCTTCGGGTTTGACATCCTCTTTTGGTGGCTGCCAAGAAAGCGCTGCTGTAGATTGCTTGCTTTGAGGCTCCACCAGCTGTCACACAAAGCCTGACACAGGGTGCCCTTGGGTGTGACAGGTGACAGCTTCCCCCACTACAGCTGGCTCTTTTTTCAAGTAGTGTCACCATCACTTGCTGTGGTGGTTCGTAATGAACGTCCCCAGCACTGAAGATCTGTCCCACAGGCTCTCTGCTTGTAAGCCAGCTCTGTCCATTTAACTCAGTCCCTCAGACTACATGCCCACAAAGAGCAGAACTACTTCTCTACTGCTACAGCATCCAGACAATTTCATTCTGACTCTACCTTTCCATCCATGTTGTAGTCAAGCTCCATCCCTTGCTACTTTTCAGCTTAGAGGTGCAAGCTTGATCTTCATATCCCTTTGCACAACGAGTTTTGTCTCTGCCTCCCTGGTCCAGCTAAACTAGATCTGCTGTAATCAGCCACGCTATAAAGGAGTCCACTGGTACTGCTGAAAAATTATTTCAAGATACTGATGTTAGAATTAACTTTGAGTTTTCATGGATTAGGATTTTTTTTGTAGAAGCCTTTTGCAATATTCTCTTTAGGTCTGTATTTCCTATGTAGCTACACACATAGGGTTTTGGGAAAGACCTTTTCTCTGCTCGGAAAAAAAGCATTTTGGCACAAATTAAATGGTTATCCATTCTCTTTGCCAGCTGGCCAAAATGCAGGAACGTTATCATGGTCCTCGTTAATGTCTGCTGCCCAGGAGATAAAAGAGTAGGAACACAGGCATTACCTCTTATGCTTGTAGAGATAGATAGTTCCTAAAAGAAAGGAAAAATAACCAACTTCAAAACCACCTGCAAGCTGCAATCCTGGTTTATGGTGTTGTTCTGTCTGTCAGCTTCACCACAACCCCCCCTGCTCTGTTTAATCCTGATAGAGCTCTTCTGCTGCTCTGGATTTTGCAGGTCTCCTCCCCTTGCTCATGCTTGGAGGAGCTTCAAAGCTGGTAGTTGTCCAGGTTTTGTCTCCTCAATACATACACTGTTTGCTGAGTGAGAACACCACTTTTATCCCACACAAAAACATTTCTAAGAAGAGAGGTCAGTTTGCCCTACACAAAAATACCACTGCATGCCCTGTGCCAGTGTTTCCTTCTTCTGCACTAGCTACCAGTCACTATTTAATGAGAAGCAGAACATAGAGTCGAGCTGCTGCCTTCCTGCTTTGGTCCTGCCTTGTCCTGACTCACACAGACTTTGAGTAGAAGATTCATCTCATCTAGATGTAAATGTCTAAATCCAAAGTAGTCACTCTGGGCTTGCTTTGTAGTTACTGAGGAGCAAGATGCTCCTAGAGCATGTCAACATTTAGCCCACGTCCAGGGCTAAACTACAGCAGTTGCTCTACCATCTGATGACCCCTCCCCAGCAGAGAAAGGGGACCAGGAGAAGGAGAGGAGACCCGTGGGTTGAAATAAAAAGGGGTTTAAGAAAACAGCCAAACTCATACCAATATGAAGTACACAAAGCTATACTTAGCCCCATGAAGACACAGTGGCCACAATAAACAGGAAAGCAGTCCTCAGGAGCAGAATGGCAAGCATGCCCTTCCATGGATGGGGAGAAGCAGAAACAGGTGGAATCCAAGCAGAAGAAGCCCACATCCTTACCAAACTTCTTCCTTCATACTGCTGTATATGGGATGGGATACACCTGTAGCCAGCTTGGGTCAGCTGCTCTGGTTGACACCAAGCTGCTGAAGTCCTGTACACCATAACAGGCCTGGGAATCTGTCCCAGTGAAACCAGGACAGAGGGCAATTAATCCTCCTTATCCTACATCCATTTCCTAAGGAGCCATCACTTCTCCTTCAGGGCTGCCAGCTCCTCTTTGTTAACTACAAAGGTGGCCACTCAGACCTAGATGGTTTTTAGTTTGACTCAGTCAGAGCAAATTAACATCCCCACCTGTATAATTAAAAAAAACTCTATCACCGCACCAAATCTCATCCTACATATGACATTGAGTAAAAAGGCTGAAAATGTACAAATTAACTCCCAGGGGTCCAGTTAAAAAGTACATTCCACTCCACTTAAGTCTAAAGTTATCCTAAATAATTCCTTCTGGCAGTTTAATGGTGGGTAGTTTGCTGCAATGCTTCCTCCATGACATTTGCAATGACCTAGTTTACTGTTTTTACAAATAATGATTTGTCTTAATTTACTCTTTGAAGTAGCAGGCAAAAGAATAAATGAGTGAAATCTAAACCTGGTAACCTTGCTAGATATTTTAGGTCAATAAATTATGTTCATGCATAGCTTAGTATTTCAGCTTTCCACTCCAGTGGATGAGGGCTCTTTAATGCTTGTTAAAATAGCAGAGATAAGTGATTGCAGTCTGAAGATGGAAAATATTGAATAATGTAAAGATCTGTGGATTTTGTGGTTTTACTTGCCTGGGGGAGAAAAATCTATTGATTCTTTCAGAGCCAGAGAAAAGAAAACTTTCTTTTCAGTTAGGGCTATCTACACTTTTGTGCCCAACATGGTTCTGAAAAAAATAAAAATGATCACTGCTGAAAGTGTTTCAGTTGGGCTATGCCAGGGCTGGACATTTCTGACCTGTTTTTCAGTTTAAAAATTCAGGACAGACAGGATTATTTCATTGGGAAGCCAGGAAACCTTGTCAGAAACACCACTTAGTGCTACTAATGCAGCTGAAGTTCTGGATGCAGGTTCTGGATGGGCTGGTGACCAAAGCTGTTACCCAAAGTTCATTTACTAGATGGAGACCTGGCATTACTCAAAGCAGAATGAAGTTTCTCAAGAGAAAGCCAGGAGTCTTAATGAGATGGAGATGTTCATAGAATGAGCCTGACTGGCCTCATTGTATTATTTTCTCCAGACAAATAAAAATCCTCCAACCTACAGACTTTTTTAACAGAACATCAAAACGTTCTGGCAAGAAACCAAGAACTTTTAA
Source organism: Merops nubicus (assembly GCF_000691845.1). NCBI lineage: Eukaryota > Metazoa > Chordata > Aves > Coraciiformes > Meropidae > Merops > Merops nubicus. The sequence goes on along the minus strand of NW_008592982.1, from coordinate 41,571 downwards.
TGAAAACCAAGTTTGCCACTTTTGTTATTGCCATTCTTCTCTACAGTCTTTCTGGTAAACTGAAAATCAGATTCTCCGGGGTCCATTTCAACTTCTCAAACCATCATTTTCATTTCTTTTTCATTACAGTGAGCATTTCCTGGGGCTCAGGTCCCTCTCCGTATGGTCAGCCATGCAATAGTGCTGCCTTAGCTCTTTCCTCCTGGAAGTATCACCTTCAACAAGGTCCATCACTCTGGATCTCAGTACCCTGGTTCAGCCCACGGCCATGAGCTCTCATTCCTGGCACTGAAGAGTTGCACTATTTTTCATTTCTGATAAACAGGGATGTATTCAACGTTTCTAATATTTTATTCCCCTGTCAACATAGAGGAAAATAATAATTACACCCTGCTCTGCAGGACTGGGAATTATAATCAGCACCAAAGCAGGAACTGTACATAATTAGGAGCTTGCTTTAGTTGATCTTTTAGAGTTCATCACAGGAGAATTGCCCGTGTCAGCTAGCATGGTTTAACCAGGAAATCTAAAAGTGGCACACCTTTGTTATAATTGTCATTGCAGTAGCAGGTATAACCTCCAACACTTGATCCAAAACAATAAAGTACATAGACTGCTGAAAAAGTTCCACAAATCAGTCAGAGGCACTGTCCTGTTGTCTGAAAAGTTTTGGTTTTTCTTTGCCCAGAGGCAAGGGTTTTGTCTGAACTTTATTGCTGTAAGGTTTAGGGCTCTCCATGCCACCCTAGGGTGCAAAGGAAAGTGCATTAGCTCTGTTTGAACTCGGATAATGGGAGCATGAAGAGGTACTGAAGGCAGATTTCTCAGATTTAGGAGCTTTGGTCACAAAAGACATTTAGAAATTGAGTTGAAGAGCTCCAGGAACTTGCATTTCACATAGACTTGAGCCAGTCTAGGACTGGGACCAAATCTCACAAAACGTTTTAGCAATTACTTTACCACAGAACCAGTTCTCCTCTCTCAGCTGTTTCCCAGGGACAGAGGGGCTCCAGCATCTTCTCACAGATCCACCTCTCTGCTTCAGTTACCCTGTGGCTCTCAGCTGTGCCACATTCAGGTGTCTGCCTGGCATGTGGCATCGAGATATTGGCCATGCCTGATGCTGGAGCATGCCTGGGCTCCTCTGGCCTTCAGAACAGTGACTGTTTTAAGAGGCAATGCTGGGCAATATGCTACAACAGAGGAAACAGAAGGGTGCAGGAGCTGTTCATGCCAAAAGCAAGGTGGATGTATGTCTGGGTGGGCTTGGCTGTGTGTTTGCACTTCCGTGAGACAGCTGGTGAGCTCAAATAAACACATCAGAGATCAAACGTTTGAAAGCTCACAGTAGCTAGAGGTGGAAAAATACCTGGGACAAACAATCCCATGCAATTTATTGGCAGGAAGGGATGCAGGTTACGTCCTGGTTCCTCAGCAGCCCCCTCCTAGCTGGGGGCAGGGTTATGACTGTGGGATTTTCTGCCTTGGCATGTCATATATTCCATCCCCAACTTCCAGTCTTTAAGCTGCTGTTAATTTAAAAAGCTCCCTTGTTCACCTCTGATATAAACTGAAGAGCTTTTCTGAATTGGAAGCCATGTAAGAGCAATAAAATGCTGTGGTGGTGATTTAACTGCCTCCTCTGAATCTGTTTCTAACTGCATCTTACTCTGCAGTTTAGAGGCAACGGATCCAGGCCCTGCAGCGCTGCTCAGGGGGCAGCACAGGCTTCATTAACTGTACACACAGACTAAGTTCTCTTGATTTTTGCCTTTTTTTTTTAAACACACAGTCTAGTCAAATGTGAGAAAGCAGGAAAAAAACCTTTTAAACGCATTATAAATCCCATTTTAACTCAAGTAATTATAGCTACAGCGTAATTAAAATATTGTGTAGGAAACGAAAATAATCTTATCAAAGTTAGATCCTGTGTGTATTAGCAGATTGCCATCTGCAGACTTCTGAGTCACTACACCTTTTTACCTCGAAGCAAAATGCTCAACAGCCTCTTCTGCCAGAAAGCCTGACCCTGCTAAGCACAGCATCTGCCAGGCTTGCTGGGTCCTGGTCAGAGGGGATGGGTGCTTGTTGGTGTAATCCTCCTCCTGCTCCCTTTCTTAAAGCTGAGAATAAACACACTGAGGTGTTGGCAATTACAAATCAGAACGTCCTGTCAGAAGAAAAATCCTCATTACATAAAACTTCTCACTTCAAATTGATCGGAAAGGTGCAGCAGGAGAAATGAAAAATGCTGAACTTGATCTTATGAGCACAGAGCTTTCCCAGCTGCCATCAGCAGAACAAGCCACCACGCCTGCAAAACAAACACAACTCTTTTCTGACCAGCTCTAGCTTAGTAATTTTGACAGTCATAAATTTGCTGGAGGGGAAACAAAAATATTACACCGAGTCTTCATCAGGACAGAAAACCCCCATATATGTCAAAGGCAGTTTGAGGTAATATATCCAATATAAATATATTCACACGTCAATCAGATTCTTTGAAAATGAGAGTGGTGGCTTGGTGGCACAGTGTATTCTTCCTGCAAAGAATGAAGGGAGGGATGGATGTTTCTTCTCTAGCTGAGGCAGAAATCACGAGGTGCAGCACAGAAATTACAGGGGTGGGGATCTCTATGTCTGTTAAGCTGGAGGTCAGGCTAGGTGGGGATGATAATATTTCCTCCTGGCTCTAAAAAAATGCATCTCTGAAAATACAATCACAGCTTATAGGTCATTGAGTCTGTGTGCTTGGGAATTATTTTTTTAGCAGTATAAAGACATTCTCTGCAGAAAGGTATAAGCTGCATCCACCGGCGTCAGCAGTTGAGCCCGAAAATGGGAAAAACAGGAGGGAAGAATCCCAACCTGCTTAAGTGCCTCACAAATCAAACATATGGGCAATAACTCCTGGTTAAGGGAAGCGGGGATGAGAAGTCTGATGACAGCTCTCTGCAGGGGAAGACAGCACTCTTGACAAAAGGAGGGCTGGTTCTGCCAGGCGAGCCAAGTGCCAGGGCCCGGCTTGCCAGAGCTCCTGGGGAAGGTCACAGCTTTCCCCTAGTTCAGCAGTTCCATGCAGGTCAGGGTGGACTCGAGCTGGTGCAGCTTCTCTCCTGGGATGGGTTAATGTCTTTTCCTGTGAGCAAAACATAGGGTAGTTCAGGGGCCACTTCATCAAAATTCAAATGTATACGGGAAAAATATTGCACACATCTATAAAACTTCTATTTCTTTCCAGGAAAGTGTCTTGAGGATTTATTAATGGGGCAGCTGATGAAATGTTTTTACATAAATAATACCTAAGTGAACGTTGCGTTGGTGTTCACATGCATTAAACTTCCAGAATATCCTGCACAAAATGTCTTTCCCCTAATATTTTTTCGGTCGAAGGAAAAGTGTGTTTTGCTCAATCTGATTATCATGAATTTTGCATAAATCCACTGCCAGCTCACACTGGAACATTCAGCCTCTGCTGGAGTAACACGAGGGACAACACCTCATCTGATGGTCTGGCCTTTACAGAGAAGGTCTTGAAGCGTTAAGAACAATCCCATGTATCAAAACAACACAATATTCATATAAAGCATAAATATTTGGATGCGTGAGGGTTTGTATGTCTGTGCACAGACACTGGGGTTTCATTTTGGCTGCTCTCCACTTGTTCCTGTGCCCATTTGCATCTGTTCAATTGTATGTAAGACTGTACCACGATGGAAATTCAAATGCTGCACATGCAGTAATGGGTCTGCAGCTGGGGGTGGAAGCAGGTGCTGTGCAGCCTGTGTGCAAGTGCCAGCTCTCAGCTCATTTGTCTGACTTCTAGCTCTCTTTTTTATCCCCATTCTGAGCCCCAGAGTTATTTTCCTTCTTCTGGAGAAGGAAAAATGTTCTCTTGTTGGCAGTGGTTGGTAGCTGGGCTTGTCCAGCAGGCAGGAGAGGCTCATTGCATGGCTGGGCTCAGCCCTAGCCATGAGCAAAGTCGAGAGGTTGCCCCAGTATCTTCATTTCTGAACTGGGAGTGCTGGTCCAGCCAAAGAACAGGAGCAGAGGTGAAGCTGCCTTTTATGCAGCAGCTGAGAGGTAAGTGGGGGAGGCTCAAAGTGGCAGATGGCTGTGGAGCACGAAGGCTGGGGTTAAATCCCCTCAACGTGGCGTGTGGTGCAAGGGTGAAGCTACTTTTTTTTTTTTCTTCATATTATTAGAGGGATTAAGTGGAATTTAATTGGTGCTTTAGCCTTGAGCTGCCCTCAGTCTGGGAGCTGCAGAGCAGATACAGCCAGCACAGCTGCAAAGCCAGTGAACTCCAGCTTCTCACCTTCCCTGTTCTCTCAAAAGCAAACAAACACTCTGTTAATTAACTGCAGACACCCCGACTGTGATGAGTGGTGCTGGGAGCTGTGATCCCAGAGAGAGAGGTCAGGAAAAGGAGGAGGCTGAAAAAGTCAATCCAGCAGAATAATAAACTCCTCCTGGGTAGGAGGATGTAAAATCAGTCTGGGCTGTAAATTCCTTGTTGTTCATCATCTGCCCAGGGCTGGTGAAAAGGGCAAGCTCTGCTCTGATCACCCACAAGGCCTTTTCTGTGGCACTTTCAACATCTGAACTACCAAGCTACAATGCCAGGGAACAATTCTGGGCATAAGAACTCGGGTATAGTCAGTGGCACATTTAGACCTGGTCCCCAGCTTGGTTGTGGACCAGTCCCAATGATTGTTTCTTATAGAACCCCTTAGTGCTGTTCAAGGAACAATTCCCATCGTACTGTAAAGGGTCAGAGTTAAGCTGTAGTGACCTGGGCAGTCCTCCACCACCTCCCATCCGTGCCAGAGGACACAACACATCTGGGACACACCAGCTTTGGTAGTGCCAGTGCAGCCGTGGGCCCCTGCAGGGTGATGGCCAAGTGATGGAGTACTGCACCATGCTCGAAGACTGGGCCACTGCAGGCTGGGGTCACCCTGCCAGATCTGCACAGAAAGCTGCTTTTCTCTCTGCTTCCCTTCAGTAATTGCTTTGGGAGTTTGTCATCGGCTGCTGCATGACGTAAAAATGGGCCAAGCAGCCACTGAGGTGGCTTCTCTTCCTAAATCTGTCATGTGCCAAGATGAATGGCTTGATCTGATACCTCAGCTCCTCCATCTGTGAAGTGGAGGGAAGGTGCTATGTTCCTCCACAACCTTCTGGGAGATACAGCCCTGGAAAGTGTTACATGGGAACTGCTGTTCTTGCTCAGGCAGAGATCAGACTGGGAGTCTGTTAGCTCCCTGCTCCCAGGACTCAAACCATCTGAAAGCAGAGCCAAGAAAATCTCTCCCAGCAAAACAGGTATCTTAGAAGATCTTTGTTGGCTGTACGGTGCTCTGAAGGGTTTTAGCAGACCTTGCAGAACATCCCAGTTCCACCTGGCCCAGGGTACATCCTGTGTACATTCAAAGGGCACGTGCATGCCCCTTGCTGGTCCTGGGATGCACGGAGAGGTGCTAAAGCCACATACAACATTATGCTGAATCCTTCCCGTGGTGAGGAGACACCTCAAGGTGCCCTGTTGGCATGAGCTGCCCAGATAATGCATTGACATGGGATCTCTAACATACTCTGTCTCACAGAGATTTGGAGGTATTAACCTCTCATCTCTTGGACCTAGAAATTAAATTATGTTCCTGAGCCCTTTGCCAGCCTGGTGTAATGCCTGAATTGGGCAAAGTTTGTCCCTGGCAGTTTTTGTAAGACTCCTGATATTTTGTCATTTTTTTTCTGCTTCTTGAATATGTCAGCTCTATGGGTCCTTTCAACCAAAGAGTTCTACAGAATACCTGATTATTAGAGTTCTTTTTTTTTTTTACCAACTTTTCAGTCATGAAATCAATTTCAAGGCCAGCAGGAGCTGGTGAGAAATGCCAACTGCCATTATACCCCTCTGGGCTTATTTCCTTACGGAGACTTGCACGCTGTGATATTTTTCAAGCAAAACCCCAAAAGGTACAGAGACCAATGACACATTTAGGAGACTTTGTGGGAAATGCAAGAGTTTTGTGATGTGACAGGACTATAGACCAGGCAGTGTGAGAGCCCAGGTACCTGCAGTGTCCCATCAATCCTGGTTTTGTTTAACTGGTGTTTCTAATGTCAAGTGACTCTTGTGGCATTGCTTCCAACACCCAGGAACTTCCAGTGAAGTTCTCCCAGGGCTGAGTTGTGGAGTTTATAAAGAGCTCAGTGAAATGGTTTTGCCAAGGTAGCAGCACAATCTTCCTCCCAAATGCATATTATTGGGCTATTGTAAATGCCATAGGTGAATCCTGGTGCATAAGGTCAAGGGACAATTGCTTTCATCTGTCTGAAATATACTCTGAGAACCTATTAGTACATCACGTTTAGTGTTATCCTGGCTGAGTTAATTCAGTCCACCTCTGGCCAAGTGCCACTACATAAACATCACTGACATTTTCATTTCCCTTTCCAGCAGCCTCTGCTGGCAGCAGACCTCCTGATTTCCTCCCACTCAAGTTTTTAAAACTTTGGAAGAATCTCTTCTTTGTGCAAAACAATTGAATCTTCTTTCATTGCAGAAACACATTCTGACAGGAACATCACTGAAAAACCTGACACAGCCAACTCCAATGGACTTTGGTTGTTTATCCTCAGCAAGCACCTCCTGCAGACAGACCAAACCAAGAGGGAATAAAAAGTGAGTTGGTAGAGGTGTTTAATATTTCTCTGTATCACCTTCAATGATTGGTCACCCAGAGGTGTAGGAAGGGTCCTTGAACATCTGTGGGAGCTGCTGTAACTGAGAGGAACATCTCTCTTCTCTTACAGGTTGACTATTAGCCTCTGTACCCGTGTCTTGCATCACTGCTAACTAGGTGTTTCTGGGAATCCAACCCTCTTTCTCCAGTCCTTCCCCATTTCACTACGTTTCCCCTCTGAACTGAGTGATAAGAGAATACCAACAGCAGCTGGTTTTGGCTCCTATCAGTCTCTTGTCCTTACCTCCCACACAACGTTAGGCACTTCTTGCCTGCTTTGTCTAACTTATTTTACACATCTCCCTTGAAATGTGATGGGTTGTGTCCTATGGGAGCCTGCTTCTCTCCACTGACTGTCAAGGGAGTCCAGATATCTTGTTCAGATGGAGATGTCAACACTGACGGTATTTCCATTTAGACAAAGAACATCAGTCCAGACTATCTATGGGGTGAGATTCCTTTCATCATGCTTCAGGTGTCCAGAGAGTGGATATCAACAGCTGAGCCAAGGCATCCAGACTCTTTTCTTCCTCACCAGAGACAAGTCATCCTCAGATGTTTGAAAGAGAGGATGACTAATCCATCCCTTGGCTATACAAGCAGTTGACGTGGCTAGCTGAGATGTCAGTACATACTTTGCAGATGACTCAGGGTGGGATTTAGCTGAAGTGCCTCACAGAGTGGCAGAGCAATGCCTGAGCCCAGGTCTATGGTCACACATCATTCCTTAGCAGCTCCTCTGGCTCTGCTTTACTGCTGATGGTTTCAGGCAAAAATACCACCCAGCTCTAGTCCTTCTGAACCTGATGCCTGAATTTCCCCAGACTCTAGCAAGAAGAAGACCAAAATCCAACCCCCTCTTTTGAGTCTGATGTCCTGTCACAACAGTTTGGCAGCAAGTAGATCACTCACCTCAGGCATCTGTATCTCTAAACATGCACCTCCTTCAGTCAGAAGGAAATAAGCTGCTGGGAGAGGAGTGAGGAGATAGAGAGAGCTGATGTTGGCTGTTACCTTAGCAACAATCTCCATCTGGTAGGAATCTGAAGCAGGCGGTCTGACCCCTGGCAAAAATGTTTGAACATTTAATGACTTAAATAACTGAATAATTCAAGGCTGTTAGGAAAGGCAGTAGCATCTAGCCCCACTTGAACATCACTTGTAACCATAATGGGTGAAGTCAGCGTGGTCTTGTTTCACGTGCTTAGACTTTGGCAAGGAAGGTGATACAAAAATACCTGTGAGATAATGTGTTTGAAAGCAAATGGGTCTGATTTTCACTTAGACCAAATGTATGTTATTCTTACTCCATATAGGATCAAGTCACTATTTCTTTCTAAAAGGAGACAAGGTGGTTTAGAGTACTGGTAATATTCTAATATCAAGCTGCTATAGAGCACTGTTAATCCATAGATTTCAATACCCATTAATGCCACAGAAGAGGAAGGTACAATTCCACCTAATTCACCTAATAAAGTATTTTAATTTATGGGTATTATTATTATTATTATGTGTTCTGGTGTGGCTGAGTAATTCTAAACTGATCCCCTGCAGAGTCTGGCTCAGTCTTGAGCTTGTTTCATGGACAATCTGTAGGGCCCTTTTTGAGGCTGCTTTTTACTGATCCTAAACCTTGGAAGCTTTACAATATATGCTGAAGTGTCAACTGTTGTTTCTTTACCTGCAGTTAACCTAAAATCAAACAAAGATTTAGGCTGGAAGGCCCAGCTGGAGATCCAACTAGTCTAACTCCCTCCTCAATTATTTCTCTCACGCTATTCATAGAATTTTCAACTTTTGGCCACAGATCTGTAGGAAAATGCACATGCAAGTCTCACTCATCATGTAATTTATATTTTGCAATGCAATTGAAGGTTATCTCTAAATTCTCTGTTAGTATTTGTATAAAGAACAATCAGATAAAAACCAGATATCTCAAAGACCTTGTGACATGAAAAACCTTTGTAAAAGCTGGGGAGCTCTTGTTTTGTTTTTAAAAAAGGACTCAGTTCAGGACAGGTTTCTTGTTTCTATAAAGGTCAGAAAATTGAGGTTTCTTTGCAGCAAGCACATAGATGACTGCGTGGGCTGGATGAAAAGAAAAATGCAAGCTGAAAAGAGGTAAATTAACTAAAAGCCTGGATCTTGTGTGTTCCATGGAGAAAGCTCTGTTAATTGAAATGAAAAACTTTGCCTCATTTTGTTTCACTAAACCTATCCCTGGAAGAAGTCCAGTGGTGCAAGAGTCCCACATCTGTATAACTAATGTTGCAGCATATGGGGCTTGAAGTTGGGAGGGGATGGAACCACCCGAGGACTCCAAGGACTGTATTTTCCCAATGCATCCAGAGCAAGGGAGCAAAGAGGAGCCTCCCATACCCCAGCTGAGCCCTCCAGTGCCCAGGCTCTTTGTCATTCTAGGATGGATTGGTCTTTTTCTCTTCTTAATGAAACTTTTCAAAAGCTTCTGACTGTTCTGATGCAAAATGAAAATGAATGTGCAAAAACTCAAACAGTTTCACAATTCATCTTTTCCAGCTACGCCAGATTATTGGAGTGAGTCATTAATCTTTTCAGTGGGATAACTGGGTTTCTTACTAGGGATTTGCTTCTTGCTTGCTTTGAATCTGTAACTCTTGTCTTCTCCCATGCTCTCCATGGATAAATAAGAGGGAGTGCAATGACCTAGCCTCTGACCAAGTCTGTGCTGCTGCTCCTGCTGGCTAGGTTCTGCCTGCCCAGTTCCTGGTGGATGAATCCTCATCTTGTGATGCTTAAGGATGTCAGCTGTGACCTCCATTCCCTGAATCTCAGCAGCCTCATTGTTTTTGCACCCCTGTTCCTCAAGGGCTGCTGGATGTGGCTTTCTAATTAAGAGAGGGTCTCCATTCTCGGTTGGACATGATGTTCCCTGCCCATCCACCCTGCTTTATGAAAGGCTCACATGCACATCCAAGTTAAATTGTTCCAGCAGCAAAGAGATTCTTCCACATTTGCCATTGTTACAAGCCCAGACAAAACATCCCTGTGGAAATCAACTGCTGCATGTGTTTTTGAGTTACTAGAAGAGCTGTGGTCTTTACCTAACCAAAGTATAAATATGTGGACATAAGAGAAATTAAATGCATTAGCCTGGCTCCATGCTTACTAAGACACAGAAGGATGCTGGTACACTTTAGCTATTTCAATCCCAGATGAGAAAGGGCTGCTCAAGCTGAAATAAAAGTTTTTGTAATGCAAGAGCAGGCACCACTATTTAACCTGCACTGCCAGTAAATGGTCCTGCTTCTTTTGCACATCCTGTCCTTCCAGCAAAAGCTGATAGGTGCCTTTGTTTACTTCATTAGTTTTTCCCTTTTTTTTCTGTATTAAACCACATTGCCTTTAGCAGATCGTGTTTCATTCTCAGTAGGTAACAATAATGGAAAGGAATTGCTGCAGATGAAGCAAAAGCTCCCATCTTCTTTGCAACTGAGATTCAGAAAATCAGTAAGACAAGACAAACAGGAGCAAAGGCAAGGACTAGGTTTGGCAAACACAGTCTTACACTTAACAGGAGTGAGGACTGTTTCAGCCACTCTCTGCTCAGTCTTTGCAGAGAATATCAGACTCACTAGGCATCCAGGGAGCGGAGGAGAAACACCACTGTCTCTTCTTCCTGTCCCTCAGATCTGACCAGCCAGCTGCGTGGGGAACATCCCCATTGCCCCAAAGCAATGCAGGGAAGGAACGCTCCAGGCTGCACTGACAGGATAAGCAGCAAAAAGCTCCCCCTGGGTAAGGTTCTCCTGCTGCCACCACCTCCAGTTCAGGCAGCTCCTCGCTGCCTCTCCTCCGTTAGTCATCTCTGCCCACCCGCTGATTTCATCTGATCCTTCTTACTTCCAGACCCATTTCTTTCTCAATGGTGAGCCCTGGCAGGAGCTTCATCCCATTCAGCTGTTAATATTTGATTATGCCTCTAGTGAAGTGAACACTCATTAAGTTAATTTCAGCAACAATATAAACATCAAAAGACTGAATTACTTGTAACAGTGGAATGTGATGGGCTGGCATCAATGCTTATTTATTGCTTTCTGCCACTTCCTACTGTGGCTGCTGTGGAGGACAGAGAATGGCTTTGGGGGAATGTTGAGATGCTGTATTTCAAACCTGACTTAAAAGTCCTAAACAGTGACTCCCATAGAGGAGAGCAGAGATTTGTAAGAGCTGGAAAGAATCTGGAGAGTGTGGGGTCTGACTCTCCTGAAATATGTCAACTGTGGAAAATAATGAATGCAGACAAGAGTTAAGATTTATTCTGCTCCTTATATCCCTCCAGAAGACTGCCAGCTCTCGGCTGCTTTGTGCTTCCTGCTGCAGATGAGCACTGGAAGATTTGGGATAATCAGCTCACTAGGAGTCTGGTATTTCTAATGGAGAACTCTGTTCTTTTGCCTTGTTTTGCTTTCCCCTTTCAAATCCCTCCAATTGATTTCCATTAAGATTATAAATATATTAACATTTTGTGGAGCTGTTTAGATGTTGACTGCAGCATTCTGAAATGTGCCCTCCAACCTTTTGGTTTCTTCTTGGTGCTGGCTCACTGAGACAAGCTAAAAGGCTTTAATTTGACTTTTGCTAAACCTACTTACATTCTGTTAAACCCTGAACGTTCCTGCAGCTGACGAATGCTGCAGAGTCACTGTGAGCATTTCTAAAGCAAAGCAATATTGTGATATGTAAATGTTGCTGTAAAACTTTCCCATTTCAGCTAAGTTTGGAATGAAACAAAAACATTGACATAGTTTACACCTGTTCTTGCAGGAAATGAGAAATGTTGGTTTTCCAAGCTTGTTTTCATCAACAAATGTCAATTACCCCTGAAAATATTTTTGTTTCTGGAGGTGCTTGTTACATTCCCTTCAATAACAAACCTTTCTGTGTTTTCTCCTGCACTTGGTTTCCCGTTTGTTCACTTAGTGTTGATTCCCTGGTGCTACCCAAACTCCAGCAGTTTACTGGTTTCTCAGGTTTCCAGTAGCACCATTACTCTCTCAATTTTTGCAGCAGGGCATACGAGGACTCTGCAGTTGGCAGAACTGAGCTAATTGATTGCCTCATTTAGCTCTTTGAAGACTGGAACCGTTGCACAAAGTCCCCGGTTCAATAACGGATGAGGATTTGGAACCCCATGAAAGGTTTTGCTTGTGTTAAGCATGACATATAAATACAGAACCTGTTGTTTTACCTCCTCTAAGTATAATTACCCAGTCAGATGAGCGATTATAGCACTCACAGTACTTGCTCTGGAATTAAAGCCCTTGCAGGGCTATGAAGTACTGCACATGGCTCTGGTAAATCACATCAACTTGAAAACGACATCATGTGTTAGAAGTCAAGAGCAAGAAGAGGAGGCAGGGGCCCTGACTGACAAAAGATTTCAGTGGAATTCATCTTTTTGAACAGTTTCATGGGTATTGTACTTGCTTCTCTTCCCCCTCCTTGGATTTTGGGCCATTTCTCATTTCTACCAAGACAGTGTTGCACCATCCAAGGTAAGGAGGAGCATCAGATGGATGAAGGGATGTGTAACCACCCACTAGAGCCCTCCTGCTGTGCAGGCACCTCTCTGTGACCCCAGCATGGCTGAAGCTCTGCCAGTACAACCTTCCAATTCTTCCTGTGCACGTCCCCAATTTTGCCCTGGTCTGGCTGCTGTGTGTTGCAGCTGTAAACTCATTTCTCAAATCCTAAATTCATTTGAAAAGCTTGGTAGAGAGGGGAAAGAAACTGTTTATTCCCCTCGCCTCTGTTCTTATAAATGCTTCTTTGTATTTTCATTGTCTTTGAATGTTTGGCAGAAATTCTCTTCAGACATTCTAAATCTTGTGAGCAGTTCCAGGTAGCAGGGTAAGCATTGCTCCCTCACAAATGGAGCTGCCTGCTTGCTTTCCCCTTCTGGAGGGGAATCCATGAGGACTGGCTGAATAGAGGGCTGAGAGCGACTTGGCCATGGCTCATGTACTCTCTGTCAGGTTATTTCCATTTAATTCTAACACGTCTTGGTAAAATGGTCATGATTTTGCTAGAGTCATATCTCCAGCTTATAGAGCACATCTACAGAATGCAGACACGCTTTAAATCTTTTATTTTAATATGTGATGGTTGCTCTGTACCTGACATCTCAGAATCCCTCCAAGAATGCCTGGCTAGACAGGAAAACAGCCTTATAAAACAGCACCACACGGGGAGTTGCATTCTTAATAATTAATTTCACTTCACTCTTAATAATTAATTTCATTTTCTTGATGCCTCAGTTTACTCATCATTAACATATTCCTGACAAAGCAATGAGATACTTTGGTTAGGAAGCCTTGCACAAAAAAATGATGTTTCTTGCATAGGAGTGATGCTGATGTTTCTCTACAGCATCCGACTGGCTGGCTGAGATCCTGCAGTGCTGATTACATCAACTCTGATCAGCATTTCTTGGTTTTTTTTTGTCATTGCAGGAGGTGTTACTGCTTTCAAAGTGTGGGTGTTTTTTTTCTGAGAAGTGAGCATCTGAGGTGCACTGAAATGACTAAATAAAATACCAAAGAGACAGTTGCAATGTCACACAACTCATCCACTGCCATTCATTAAAGTCCAGAATAAATTCTGCCAGTCCAATTAACTAAAGCAGCCGCTATAAAGTTTGATTTCTCTTTCCTCCCTCTTGCATTCCATCAACTGTTTAACAGCAGACAGCAGGTAAAAGTGAACACACACTGTTCATCTCCACTGTTTTTCCAAACCATGCTTGAGAATCAGCCCCTCTTAGGTTTGAGTGACTGCTAAGTCAGAGGGGCCTCATCAGCACTCCCACGCCAGCACTGGGATTCTGGCTGCAGAAGAAAAGCCGTTGTCACCATGGACACCAAAACAGGGAGGACTAATCAGAAAATATTGATAGGGTGAAATGTCAACGGCTAAAATCTAAACCGGCGTGTGATCTTTAAAGAAGAGGAGTGAATCACCTCTTAGTTGTGATCGGTGAGGTGATCTCTGACTGCAGGGAAACTTTGGCTTCAGGGAAACCCACGGGGTAATTTACATCCTTTGTTATTAATAATAGCAGTGTGAGAGTACTGGAGCAGCATCCCAGTGTGTTTGGATGCTGGATAAACAGAAAACAAAACCAGCGTCAGGTCCTGTGAGTGTGCTGAGTACAGGGCAGGAACAAGGAGGGGCTGGAAAGACTGAGCTGAGACCTAGATCGTAGATGCCAGGCTGCTGAGCCCTGACAAATTCAACACTAAAGCTGAAGCTCAGGTGATGACACATCCACAGACCTTGGGAGTGGTGTCATGTTGGGTACCAACCTTGTAGAGTCAGGGGAAAGCGGCTGCTTTGGGTCCTGACTGGTGTTTGCTGCAGTGTAACTCAGCCCTGCTGTCCCCTGGGAGGCAAAACACAGGACAACATCTTCTAGCCCTGACCCACTGCCAAGGGATGGCTGTGATTTGGGAAGAGAAAAGTCTGCTCTTCCAACGACTAACAAAGGCCTTACGAGTTAGCCCACTTATCATTCTGGAGGGGAACTTTCTCATCAGTTTTCAAATCAGAACCTCCTCAAATCCCCAAGCTAATCAGACACTGATTTACTGCTTGGTTTTGCTTTATAATTTGCAAAAATACATCCACAGGCTGGGCTGCAATGGCAGTGCCTTTACATTCTGTAGTCCTCTGAATATATCTGATTACATTAGTCAGGGTGTTGAAGGAGTTGTCAAATGGAAGGGACAACTTCAACAGACCCAAGTTTACTGCTTAGAGGAACTGTAGTAGGAGAAAAGGAAAGCAAGTAACCCACCAGCTAATGCAGCTTTTGATTTCATGTATGCCAGGCTTAAACAGGTACTCTGCAAACACACTTTAACGTGTTTCTGCTTCTCTCAGTATATTTAAATGTCTTAATTTTCAAAAAATCATACACTGGGTCACGTTGAGATCTGTTCAAGAAAAGTGTCACAGAATGGGCTTTCCTGTGGCATGAGATGTGATGGAGCAGAGACAGCATCAGAAAGATTAAAAGGCCTTATCTTGTGAAAGACAGGGGAACTTAGGGAGGTCTCTCCATCCATGTAAGCCTGCAGGGACAGTCACTGACACACCACTCTCAAGGTGTCAGGTATGAGCAATGGGAACGGAGCTTACTCCTGTGGTAGAGATCAGGTTTGAGATTAGTTCTCCAAGATTCCCTTCTAGGAAATCTCCTGAGAACAACACATCGAGAGGATTTACTGTCAAGAAGAGCGAGACAAGCACTTCTGTTGTAACAGGGCTGTTACTTTTCAGAAACTTACAGGATGAAAATGGACCTTCCTGAACTTAGAAAAAGGAGGAGAAAAAAGGAAAAAAAAAATAAAAAAGAAAGTAAAAAAAAGGGTCTTTTTTGGAGCTTTTTAGGAAAATAGTTGCCTGTTTTCCAGTTCCAAATGAGGTCTCCTCTCCACGTGCAACTGATGGTTTATGTCCTTCCTCTTCCCCCACCTTCCCTGTTCCTCTCAGCTGGGGAGACCATCAGCTTGGGCAGAGCCCTGTGCTCCTGGAGGTGACTTTTTCCCCCTGAAATTACTAAGATGCTGTTACACACTCACTCTGCCAATCTTACTGCAGGGCACTGTTGCTGTGAGAAGGGGAAAAATGGGTAACAACAGAGATAGCAGGAGAGGGGGAAGGAATCCAGATCACCACAAGCATTTACCAAGGCCCTGTGAAGTAACTAGCCACTTAGAGAACCAGAGTATGCAATGTGCAACCTGACCAGCTCATGAGACAGAGAGAATGCAAAGTATTTTATTTTCCTTATTATACTGTTTTAACAACTTGCTAGTGCTCATTATCACATTGTTAAAAAGTGTGGCAGCCAGAATGGCTATTTATGGTGAGACAGTTGTGCTGACAGGATTTCAAGTCATTATTAGTGGCGTTGGCTCCAAGTCTGATGTAGACATTTTGATCATTTAATCATACTGAAAAATATGCTTTCCCCTTCAATTTCAGGGGGTTTTCAGATCTGTTCTGCAGGTATCTAATGTATGTATTAAAACAGTGGTGGTCATTCTGCTCGTCA
Source organism: Merops nubicus (assembly GCF_000691845.1). Taxonomy (NCBI): domain Eukaryota; kingdom Metazoa; phylum Chordata; class Aves; order Coraciiformes; family Meropidae; genus Merops; species Merops nubicus. The sequence goes on along the minus strand of NW_008592982.1, from coordinate 25,719 downwards.
GGCAGACTCTGAGCTGACCCTTGAACTGCTTTATGATTGTTGTGTTGCTGTTGCTGGGTGTCAGGACAATTAGGTTTTAAAAAGAACTAAAGCTGTGAGTAGGAAGTTAGTTTGCCCTATAATGAATGCAGAATAAATCTGACTGTAATCAGGATGTTTTGATTGCAGTCTAGTGGGGTTTCTGGATGTCCTTTTTTAACCATGACATCATGCAAACCTGATTTTGACACCATTAGAAGTAAGGGATAAAGGCAGGAACTGGGGGTTTTGGAAGCACTCAGGTACAGCTAACCCTAGAGGAGGAGGCTGCTTAAACCCATTTGGTCCACTCCTGCTCACAGGCAGAGATCAAGTATCTGAGGAGACTGTTTAAGGGACAAATTTCCTGGTTCTGATTCATACTTAGTGAATTTACATTCAGGGCTATGATGAATTTTCCCTATCAGCATTTCCAGCAAAAAATTCTAAGTGATGGCAGTATCAGGAAATTTTAAAGATTATGTAGACTGAGCCAGACCATCCTTTGCTGCCTTAAACTCTCCAAGCTGTCTCCTCTCATAAAGCTAACACATAAGAGATTGCTTTGGGATATTGCTCATAATCCTCGTCATCAGTTCTTAACTGTTGCAAAGGAGTGAAGGGTCCAAATTATCAGCAAAACTGTTTTGAAAGACTTTCAGTTTTGACATAAAAAAGGCAGGCTAATTAATCAGTGCAGTGACAAGAAAAGATACGGTTGAGTTTTCATAGAAAAATATATCTGAGCATAAACCCAAACTGTTTATTCAGGCCTTGTCTTCAATAATCTTTCCTCCCTCATCCTAAAAATGTCAGCAGGTTCTCCAGTTCTTTGTTCCCAAAGCCTTTCAAAGGACTTTTCCTCTGACAGCCAACAAACATGCTGATGAAACACTAACTCTGCTTGCTCATTTACAAGCACTCTTGGCAGCTTAATGTGCCTACACATGTTTTCTCAATGCATCAAATACCAGGATTTGCGACGCAGGAGAGCTCGACGTTGTTGGCACAGATTTGTTCCTGATGGATAACACCACAGCATTTGAATAATTCTCAATACAAAGTGTTTTCTAGCAGACTAACATAATTGTTCCATTTAACAGTCATGGCAGGTGCCCCAATTATTCAAACACAGCAGAGTTCAGTTCAGTTTAACATTTGTGTTGTCCCATATTCACCGTGTTCAATTTTTCAACCAAATCCTGGCTGAGGGTGTGATGGAAATGAAGTGGACAGAAGCAAAGCAGAAATTCCTTTCCACTGAAGTATTTAGAGACAATACACCACAACTTTCCTCAGTGATAAGAACATAGTTATATGTGGTATTTGGGAGGAAAATGGCACGTGGACCTTGGAGAATGGCTCATTCCTTCTCAAGGTGATGATTCCTTCTCCGAGTGTTGCTGAACTCCAGTAGCTCACAGTCACCCTTGTATCACACATTTCATATTAGGAGCTGCAAAGTGGAGGTCCAGGAGTGGCTCCCCGGGCACCACGGCTGCTCCAGCAATGTCTGAGTGGTGCCAGCATACGGTGGGGAGGTGCAGCCATATGTTGAGTGCCAGCAGTGCTGAGCCAGCATCCCCCCAGCCTGCTCACTGGAAGCAAATCAGTAAGATAGCCAGTTCCTGTGGCACAGAAGTGGCTGATATCTGTTACAGAACCTGACAATTTCTGTTATTACTTTTCTGCTGTCTGAAGAAAGGCATTTTCCACAGGGTCAGAAAGAAGGGTATTTCACATCTAACCTTCATCAATGACTCAAATTCCTTGGTGATTTTTGTTTAGCCTTTGAAAGAGGAACACTGCTGTGCTGACAGGGAATTCTTCTGCTTTATTGTGGCATTGGAGCATAAATGAGATATGACAGAACATCGTCAGGTTGCCTTTGGCATAGTTTTGTGTTAAATGCTGCTTTGAATTGAAGGTTTTCTGCATGGCAGTGGCAGGACACTCCAGATCTACTTTCTTTTTCTGTGTTAATGAGTTTCTTCTTTTCCAATTTGGTCTGAATTTATTTCTAGGAGTCTTCTGTCCTATTTCATGTTGAAGCACTAAGCTAAATAAATAGGATTTAGATGATTAGAATCTAAATCTAGGTGCACACCTGAAGAAACTCACAAAGCCATTAAGAGTGGATAATAGCTTATTTGGGTTCTGATGAGGTCCTTATGCTATAGCCTGTACAGCTTTGATAGCTTTGCTTTGGTACCAGCACTCAGAAGTGTGTGCTCATGGTCCTTGACCAAAGGCAGCATGAGTTGAATTCATCCCTGGTGTCCTGGGCTAGGCAGGTTTGGTCACTCGGGGAAATGCTTGGTGCCCCATGTCTGCAGGAAAATGGGGAATTTGGCCTTCAAACCTCCTCTCATAAGGCAGAGCATTGCAGGACAGAAAACTCTCAGTAGTGCTATTATTTTGCATGCTTGGTAACCCTGACATCTATATTTTATTCATGTGTAGTCACTGTGAAAGTATTAAAAATGCCATACAAACACCACAGCATTTAAACAAAGCTTCCAGAGTACAATGACTCTATTGAAAATCAAAGACAAGCATTGAGGCCAGAGCTAAGAGAAAGATCTGCAACTTCATGGCAATTAACAAAGACAACTACAGTCCTATAATGAAGACATTTTTTTTTTAAAACTCTGTGGTTGTAATTATAATTAGGCAGTCATACACACACATCTTGCAGGAACTGAACTGAATTGAACACTTGCAGTAACCTTTTTTGAATACTTATGCATGAAAATGTGTTAAGTTTTGTCCCCAGATAATGACAGAACTAATTTTCTTTGTCTGATTCAGTGACTTCTTTGTTGTGCAACAGTCTCAGAATTTAAGGCTGAAACTAGACCCTTTTTGAGTAAAAAAAAACAAAATAGAGTTTCTGATTCAGCCCTGTGTGAATCTGCTTGTGCTGGGGAGCTGCATAGCTGCTAAATCTGATTTAGATGTGGTGTATTAAGAAAGGAAAAACCTGGAGTACAGCATTTCCAGAAATGGAGATCCTGCAGTTGCCTCAGTTGTGACCTCTCTATAACCCTGACACACAGAGATGACAAACACCTAAAGGAGAGCACAACCCCTCACCCTCCTCCAGGCCCTAGGGTCTCCTGGTAAGTTGAAGTCTCAGTCTGGTCTTGGAGCACCCCATATGGCAGTAGCCATGTGTCTGGCCATAGTCTTGGTCCAGCTTTCTTGGTGCCAGTATCCAAGCTGAAGGTAATCGAGGTATGTTCTGCACCATCAGCGTAGCAAGGATCCCCTGGAGAATCCCCACATCCCTTGGGAATGTGCTGAGTGCTCAGCTGCTCCTTCTTTCCATAATATCTTCTTCATGTCTCACCTAGAAGGTCCTTTATTTTCCTAGTATTGTTCTTGGCCAGGTGCTGACTCTGCACACAGATTTCCTAATTGTAATTCAAATTATTCATTGCAGTTCAGACGAAGGAAACAAATTAATCCATTAGAATGTGAAAGATCAAAGCAGCTCATCCCTTGTTCGATCTGCAAGGGAAAGCAGCAACCCAGGCATCTCTCAGAGCATGGGGAAAAGGCAGCAGAAGCAGAGTGCTGAGAATTGGAATTTTCCCTGTAGGAAGCACCAATATTTTCTCCCGTGATTGTACTCGGACAAAGGATAAAACTGGAAAATATCAAAGGACTTGAATTAAAAAGACCTTTTTCCTGCCTTGAACTTGTGGTCTCCTCTGGACTGATGCCATCAGTCCTGTACTGGCATGGTGCATTATGTCTGAAAAGAGAAACACGTGGTATTCGTGCTAAAACTCAGGTGAGGTATCTGAGGGACTCAGGATCAGCCCAAGTGCCCCATCTCTGAATTGTTTTGCTTCCACTTCCCCAAACAAAAATGAAAAATTCAGCATTTCCCCTGGACAAATGTCGAAACAATGAAAACAGAGCAAAGCCACCTTTGCTGTCAGCCTTTTCCCTCAGGAAATGCAAATCCATCCTGACACACAATCCCCATCCGCCTCCAAGTACAGGATTGAGAGCTCTGGAAAACGAGTCCCTCTGTTTGTAAACAAAGCTTTAGTGGACATAAGAGAAGTAAAAATGCCTCTGTATCACTCCAGGCCCTTCCCTGCAGAAAGTCTCCAATATGTCAGCTGTAACAGGAGTCTCAGGTGGCTCGTAGCAGGGTTGTGCATGTCTGTACTGCAGACAGGTAGGTAGATGAATTTGTCCTCAGTCTTGCTGAGGATGCTAACAAGGGGATAGCCAAGTAACACCACTTTTAGGGCTGAGAGTGGAGTGCTTAACAGACTGAGTGAAGTACACCAATATCCTGGCTTCCTATGAAAGGCTTGTGTTACTGGACTGAAATAGTGTAGGAATGAATTTCTCTAATAACAAACATCTCAATGTGCACAGGGACCATCTTTGTAACTGCTTAGTTGTACATGCCCAGGCAGTGGTACCACGAAGTGCCACCAGTAAGTGGTTGTAGGATTACAGGCTCCTGGGAGCAGGTCAGTGTTGAGAAAACCCTTGCAGCAGCCCCAAAAACTGCTGTTTTATTACAATAAACCAAGCCATTTTAGCAATGTGAGCCATTTTAGCATGGGCCACTGAAGCTCACAGCTACCAGTGACTGCTGAGAAATGTCCACTTGCATGTGAGAAGTAGGAGGGAAAGTAGGAAGTGGCTTTTGACAATATATTAAACCCAGTTTGTAGCCAGGTTGATGGTTTAACGCTGCGTGTGACTATGAACTACCTGTGGCCCAGCAGCTGGTTTGCTCTTAGTCTCTGAACTGACTGCAGCTGGCATCAGAAAACCTTCTGAAAGGCAATAACTATTTCCTGGTAGATCAGAGAGGGGATGAGTTATATATTTCTTTCTTCTTGCTATAGTAAAAGTATAGCAATATTGTGGCTTTCAGCAATACAAGGGACTAATGAAAAGTGCATATGAAAACATCTGTCACTGATGACTTGTACCACTACCCATCTAACATCTAAGTCACAGAAAATCAAGAGAAACATCTCCTGAACTAGCTTCCATCTGTACCTTTCCTCAAATCAGTTTAGCTCTTTGTCTCCTGCAAAAGATTAATTTCATTCTGCCAGGCTGTTTTGGTCTAAGGTTGGGTCAACCTGGCTGAGGGCAGGCAGAGGAAATGCCAAAAGCCTGAAAGGCTGAAACGGTGAGCTGCAGGAGAAAACAAAAAACAAGAAGTGCATGAAATAATGCCAGTGACAAGATCTTCTTTCCTCTGAGGACAAGCCCAAGATACTGGAGGTGAGGAGGACCAGAGAAAGGATGTTGTACCCTCATGAGTCCATCTGCCCTCTGTCACCATCACAGCTACACCCTGCTCTGCCCTGGAATTGCTCAGCAGGCTGCTCAGCAATGCCCGGCTTGCTGGGACAAGTTGCCTGATGCCTTTTAGCCAGGGATAGTGGCAGGGGAGCAGGAGGGAAGAAAGGAGGCTATCTCGTTCTTTGCTCTGGAAAAACCCACACTTCAGATGCCATAAGGGAAGGTACATTTCTGCTTGGCTGACTCATCTGTCACCCCAGTAAAACAGCTTGACAGCTCGCTGCTCACGCCTGTGCACAGACACGGTCACCAGATCGAAGCACAGAGGGGGTGCATTTAGCACAGGGAACTCCCAGTTTGCTTAATGCTTCTTTCAGCAGAGCCTTGCCAAAGAGAGGTGATATTTTTCTTGCCTCTCTGGGTTTACTCTGAAGTTATCTTATCCCAGTGAAGGGCACAGCAAAACGAACACACCGATGGTGCAGGCAACTGCAAACCTGCACCTCGGATGAGTGTGGTGATGACTGAGAACTTGACAGTGGAGGTGGGAAGGAACAGGACCTAAGGGCCAGATACTCCTCCCGGCTGCACCATTACAAATCTATTGTTGTTCCTTAGGTGTCAAAGGATGTGCAATACATTTCTCAGGAAGCAAGTCAAGTGGACTGGAAGCTGCTGCTCTGGCAGTGCTGAGACTGCATGCCCAGCGAGCAAGCAGCTTGTGAGTGGGAGCAGCAGAGAAATGCCTGCTCCCTGCACCTCGGGTGGGCTGCTGGGGGAGCTGGGTCCTCAGCACCACACAGGATGGGAACTGCCAGAAAGCAAAGGTGACGCTGTGCTGGCAGCCTCTGGTTAAAACATAGGTGAGGATTGCTGAAGCACGTCACCCCTAACACAGCACAGCTAATTGCCAGCTAGCTGATTTTGTCTGGCCAGGCTGTTGATTAGTCTGTGTGTGACGTATTGATCACGGAATTTCATCAGCCAACTAAGCAGCTGGGGAGGGGAGAAAGAGTAATGAAGTATCACTTTTTTTCTGCCTGAGGGAAAGACAACTCCATGACAAACCATGTCTCTGAGAGATGTTAATTACAGTGTTCCCCCTGGGAAGATGCCTGTGCTGGCCAGTCTTGTCGGGTGCTTCCAATTAGTCTCCTTCCTCTCTAAGTCCATCATAGAGTATTTAGCAGGTAAATAATTGCCTGTACTGCCAAGCGAGAGTCCAATGTTTCTTATCATCAAGGGCCTTTGGATTGGAGATCACTGGAGCTAATTTTCCTTGGGTTTGGCTCAGCAGATGGACTGCCCAAAGGACAGCGATGAGTTGAGAAGACCCTACTGCCCTGCTTTAGCTCCTGCTGTTCTAACATGGCATTTAAGAGGATTTCACTTAATTCTTGTAAAACTCTTACTGGGAGCACAGTGTACCATCCTGATTGTGTACCATGTATGCAGAGGATGGGCACACCAAACCTTCAAAGTTAGAACTGTGGATCAAGAGCAAACCCTACCTGTAGGGTATAATTTGGGGATATTACTAGAATTTATCTTTATTCCCACATGCAGCGGGATCTCTTCCATGCTTCCAGCCAAATGAGTTGGTCAAAGCCATGTTAGTGGCAGTTGTGTGAGCCCTCTGTGTCTGCACGGGTGCATATAACTCAGTAAGCACTTAATTCCATGTGTACACACTGTTGTTCTTCAGGGGACCTTCTCACATGACACTCAGAAACTCCTCATGTGGCCTACCCTGAAGAAGACAATCTCCTTTATCACACTCTTTTAACATAGCTTCATTAGATATCATCTCGAGCTGTTTTATCTGGTGCCAATGTGGTGCCTATCTGAGAGAAAAATCGTGCTGCAACACAATTACTTGAAAATTGCACATGCAATAAGTGTCTAATTGAATTTTTATTAGCACATTTTGCTTGCATTCTTAATTTCTTTGCACAAAATGTTTAGCTGTATTTTTCTCTGCGAGAACCAGAGCAACCTTTCTCGAAGGCAGTTATTGTCACATTTCTACCAGGAAAAGTTAAAAAGTAAGATTTTGCAACTATCTAATTAACTTTGTTTTGCTCTGTAGTTAAAATGTAGTTAAACCCCTAAGCATTCATTCAACTTTAATGAGGATGGGAAAGTAATTGCATATGTATTTCTGTATAATTATGACTTAATTGCATTACCAGTCGATTTATCTTTCGCTTATTTAGCCAAGCTCAGAAAATAATGTATTAAGAATGAGTTGATGCTTATTTGGACTGTTTCAAAGAACAACACAATTAGGAACAGAGTACTCTTACACAGGAGTACATATAAGATAGATTTTTTTTTTTTCAGTAGATATTTTTGCACCTTTAGCACAGACTTTTCCTAAAGCCAGGGTTTAAATGCTTGTTATCAGTTGTGGAGGTGTTAAAACTCTTCAAAGATCACCAGGAATCCAATATATAAATCTTTCTAGTGTCCACTTTTCTGACTGGTTTTGGAGATTGCAGAGAGCTTTGAAAAAGGATCTTGATAGTTTGTTGTTACTTATAATTTGGGCATCAAGAAAGTCAATTTTGCTGGTCCAAGGAAAACCACTTCATGTTTGTAGTAGCTGCAAGCTGTTGAAAAATGCTCTCTCCTTCCTTTGGTTCTCCTGTGCCACTGTGGTCCCATGTTGCTGTTGAGCACATGGACGGTCCCTAAGGCCTGGAAGACAATCTGTCTTGTTTAACACAAAAGCCTGAAAGTCAGGGAAATGGAAATTGTCATGCTTTCCAAATGAATTTACAAACCACTATTATTTCAAGGTGAATAGAAGGAGACATTTTTGAGTGACATTACAAGGGGCAATGAAAGCTACTGTCTGAGAAAATAAGGCTGTATCTATGCCAGTAAATTCAAGAGACTCATAGGAATAAGATTGATTGTTACTAAACTCATGGAAGAGGATCTGGAACAAATTTGTTCCATGTTAACTGACGTTCTCTCTCTCTTGTGTGCTCTTCTGGTAATGATATTGATATTTCCTAATGCTCTTCATTATAGTCCCCAGCCTTCAGATGCTTAGGAACGTGTCGGATTCTACATTTCAGCAAAGATTTTTCATGCCTTAAGTCTACCTCAGACTTTTTTCTTTTCTTTCAACAAGATCTGTACAGTAATTTTCCACCAAGAAACACAAAATAGTGTGTTTAGGCACTGTTAGAAAATACTCTATGGAGACAAATGAACATGAACTTCTGCTGGATCACACTTACCTTGTGAAATTCTCAGGCATCTGTGGATTAAAGTTCAGTGCAAGTCAAGTGCACTGAATAAAAAATTCTCAGAATGAAATATTGGTTTAAAATATATACCACTTATGCTAATAAACACATGCAACGTGTGTACTCAATATTCTGGAAAAGGTTCTCCTTACTCAGAACTTTGTTTCTGTTTCTGGCCTCATGGAAATAATACCAATGAAGAAAGAAAACTGGAAACTTTAGCTGCAATCCATCTTTTTATTGCCATGGTTGTGGCAAATTTAGATTTTCATTAAAAAACAAATATTTCTCAATAGCTGTCACCACAGAAGACCAACTCTGCATTTAAATGCATAATCGTAATTGATTTTTAGTATGACTTAGATAATTTCTTCTTTTGGATCTACGTCTGAGTATTTGGGCCTTGAGAAAGGGTCACCTCTGAGTTCATCACAACAGAGCCTTCCCTGATATTCCCTGGGAGAAGCAATATGTTAAAAAGGCAGGACTGTGGAGAAGGTCACTCATACTGCACACATCCAAGCTCTGTAACTGCTGCTGTGGTCAGAAAGGGACTGGAAATCCAGGAGAGCAGCAAGATGAAATCAATACGTGCTGGAATTAGTCTGAAGTAGCTGGAAAAGAGGATCTGTAAGGAGAGGCTGAGGGGGGACAGTGCTTTACATTGCACTGAGGAAAACCAGGTATGAATATGGCACCTCCTGTGCAAGGTGCCACATAAACCAATGCTAAAACTGCAGCTATTCCTGGGAGGAGGGGGGAGCTGGGGTGGGGTTGTGGTTAGGATGGCTTGTGTCTGCTGCTTTCCCTGCACGGGTGGAGTTCTGGCCCCCAGGCTCTAATGATTAGGGTTGGAATCATAGTTACAGGCTGTTTCTCCATCCTGCTGCCTTATGTGCTATGCTCTGGTGGAAAATGAGCCAGAATAAGGAGGGTTCTCAGGCTGCTTGGGTAGTAACCCCCAATATCATCCTGGGGGGTTCTGCAGTGCTTGTGAATCCCTGTTCTGCAGAGCCAGGGTCACAGTGAGCGTTGGTCATGGCACTCACAGTGTCCAGTGCCACCACAGCCAGTGGAGCCTGTCCCCTGGGCTCCCAGTCACACCCCCCAGAGCTTGCCCCTCCCATGTCCACACGTGACAGACCCAGCACAGGGCAGGGGCAGGCTGGGAACAAACAATCAGGTGGATGGAGAGGTCTGGGCAGCTTTCCTTGGCAGCAATGCTGTCTCAAAACCACTTCAAGAGTCATAAAATGATGGTGCAGCACGGCATTAGCTGTGAGTGGAAATCACTGGCCTGGCCAAGAACCCCCTCAGAGCTGGAGGGAGATGGAGCATGCTTGGGAAGAGGAGACCAGTGCCTGATGAGGGGGTAATGAAATGCAACGGAGCTCTTATGAAGTGCTTATTGATCATATTTACTCCCTTCCTTTCTCTCCCACTCGACTGTCAGAGCTGAAATCATCAAGCTTGTAGGGGAGGCACAGTGGCCTGCCTTTTAGGGAACACTCAGGGGATGATGCTTGGCCACCAAGCTCTACAGACACATCACATGTACATCCCTGAGCAGAACCCTCCTCACTGCTGCTGTGGAGAATTCCTAACTCAGGGAGAACGTCTTCTTCAATCCCTGGGCCTGGCACACTCTATGTGTTGACAAGGACTGATCAATACATAACTTTGGCAAAGAGCCTGGCTTTCAGAACCTCTACAGATCAATGCCTTTCTACAAATGCCCTGGGTCCAAGCTATGCCAGCTTCTGCACGTGGAGGGAGTGTTTCCAACTGGCCAGACAAAGGGCAGCTCTATGGTGAATAACAATAGGCATGAGACCAGTGTCTGGAGAGATGCATTTGCCCTGTTTTGTCTATTAAGAGCTCTAGTTCCCATGGTTGCTCTCTATTTGACAGGCAAACCCATTTCCCTTGTAAATAGGCTGTCTCTTTAGATGGGGATTGAGATTTAGATTGCTTTAGTATGGTCTAAATCCTGGCTATGGCAGGCTTTGGGAATCTGAGTTTAGGGTAATTAATTTTATTTGCTCTTATTCACCAGATGGCTCCTGGGAATATTTAAAACTAAACAGATGTCTCCATTTTGGGGATTGGACTAGATGACCTTTAAAGATCCCTTCTAACCCAAACCATTCTATGATTTAATGATTTTCAATCACAAAGGTGACTGTTTCCTCTTTACCCCACAGTAGAAGCCTGGAGACTTCACAGAGCATCCCAAGAAACTCATGCCCACTTCTCTGTGGTTTTATTATTCATTGACCCACACAGCAGCAATCAAATGATTTTAACAAAGAGAAAAAGGCAGACGTTTCAGAAGAAAACTGTCACAATGCTACAAACTCTGAAATAAAAGCTTTGCAAATATTTGTTCAAGTTGTCCATTCAGTTTTTTAGTCTGTATTTCTTAAATGACATTGCCTTTCAGGTGGAATCTGCATCTTTGCACTGTTCCTTTGTCATGTTCTCTGTACACATTTCTGTGTGCCAGAGTGCAATGGTAAACCTCTTTAAGTGAAGAATTGGCTCAGTTCCTTGTCTGGGGCAAGGTGTTCTCCTTTCCAGTGCTCAGTTGAAGCAGGTAACCCAACTGACCAATCTGCCTCAGCACAGGTGCTCCCCAGACTCATTCTTGCTCTACTGACTACAGCAGGGAGCAGACTTGCATCATCAAAGTCAACACCCACATTTGGTGAAACACAGGACACACAAACCCCATTGACTACATCTCCAGTGACTACAGAAAGGCTTCTCCATCTGGGCTGGTCCCCCACTGTTGGGTAGGTTCCATCCAGTCCTTCAACCTTTCTGTATAGTCAGGGGAAGGCAACAGGCAGGTCCAGAAGAAAATGAATCTCACATATCTTAGATGCCTTCAGAAGAGATGAATTTTCTATTTATTTCCTTCTAAAAACTATAAATAAAGGAGAAGAAGCTGCAGGGAGGGGGAAAGTTGTGCAGATTTTTTTTTTTTTGAGAATAAATGTAAAGTTCTTCTATTTGCTTTCCAGTTGTCAGTCCTTCTCAGCACATTTGTGTGATATTTTCCTACTTTCTTTGGAATACAAAGCTACAAATACCCTTCTAAGTGCAAACTGAGATTCTCACACAGCTATGTGATTCCAAGAGCTGTGCTCAAAAAAAATATCACCCCACTCTAAACATCATGATTCTTACTTGAAAAGTGAAGAATGCTAGAGACATCAAGTCAACACAACTGAAATGTGAATACTGATGTACAAAGTATTTATAGAGTGAAAAAAGGAGAGAGAAAATAACGCTGAATTCCAAATGCTTTCCAAGAAAGCTGCAGTTTGCACTTGGATTAATCCTGAGGAAAATAATGAGCAAATAAGCTATATCTATATGAGAAAAAAAAAAATCTCTGTAAGGAATCCTGTATTTTGGCTCTTAGAAAGTGAAATTCGTGGTCATGCTGAGAGCCAACACAAGGCCTGTGTATCACAGAGTCCTCACACGGGGGGTGCTGGAGATCACACAGCTCTTGGGACAGATCCCCAGAAGAAATGAATGTCACTCTTACTGAGCAGATGACTCCTGGCATCCTTTCATTTGTGAAAGTTAACAATTTTTTCTGATTATCGTTCTCAGCCACCTATTTTTGCTGCAAATGGATACTGGAGTGTGACGGCCGTTAGCAGCCCAGCTGAATAGCTGCTCACTCCCAGCTCTCTATAAATACAGAATTTCTGAAATAATCTCGAGCACAAGCTGGTTAAAAATTCAAAGGCAGATGAATAATGAATATCAATGGACACTCCTGCATTAAAATTTAATACTAGCAAAAGAAAATGGAAACAAGACGTTTTCCTGGATTCTGCAGAACAATTACAAGCACTATTATTTCTCTCTAGAACAGGCTTCCTCCAGAGATTTTGCTGAGCACTCCTACAAACATGCAAGTGAAAGCAGACATCTCAGTAGATAAAGGTGCAGAGTGCTTGGGGCAAAGCCATCTCTGCTTTATGAACTTCTAACCGTGGAATGTGGAGTGAGTCAGTTGTAGAGAATTATGTATTTTAAAGCTCGAAATGAGCATTAGAGGAATGCTGAATAACCCAGGTCAGCAAATGCCATCCCATTGCTCTCCTCTTCTAGGCCACAGAGCTTTTAGAAAGACATTTAATCTTGATTTCAAGATTTCATACAGTAACGGGCAGTAAGGCCAGGAGGGACTGGCTGATACTGGCTCTGAAAATCAGTGTTCTAGTTTAAGCAGGGATTAATTAAAGGAATTCCTTTGTCATGGGAACATGCCTATGGGTCCACACAGCAGTATGACTTCCCAGACAACTTGGCAAAAGGCTTGCTGCCCTTGAAAAATTTCTGAGGAGGTAGCTGCAGGTTCACAGGACTCTCCTGGAAACAGGGATATCTTTATAGGAAGTGAAGACCTAAGCAAAGGCATCACGCTAAGGGGCATTCTCATTCCTGGCCATGACAGGGAGTGGGCCAAATTTTGGGATTAAACCTAGTAGGAAGCAGAGACATAGTCACTCTAGTTCATTACACAAAAGTGCAAATTAAGATTACAACAGAAGACAGTTTAGTTCCCTCTGAAGTTCCTCTCTGCTGCCTGGCAGAGCAGTGGGAAGTCAGAGATTTCAGCCGTACAGCTTGCCTGGGAGAACAGCTTCTTTCCATTTACTGCCTTTTCTTCCTCCTCCTCCTGGCTTAAATAGCTCGACTCCAGCTGCCAATCTGAGGTGTTTGTAACTTTTAGCTGTGGGTCCTGAGGAGTCTGAATGTGCCTTAACGGCTTTAGCTGTTGTTTAGCAGAGTTGATCAAAGGAATGGCAGTAGCTGATCGAGGCTGATTTGAATAATAATAGGGATGCCTCCTATTTGTAATAAATACACCTATTCCTTTGTTCCCATTCTGAGATGGGCTGTACAGGGTGAGTATCCACCCACAGGGTCAGCAGGACACAGCTGATAATTTGTATTCAGATACAGTTTGGACACAGTATTTCACTATTTCCTTGGCCTATCACTTCCAGGCATCCCTCTGATACACTCTCTCCATGCCCTGTGCCAGCAGGGACTTTGGTACAGGGGAGTGATGTAATTCCTGCACACGGATGAGGTCAGGTCCTGAGAGCCTCACTAAGTACTTAATAGGTCCTCAGTCTGGGCTTTGATGCATTAATTAAGAGAAATATAATCCTGCTCTCAGTTTAGCTCTTCTCTTCCCTTCAAGATTTCCACCCTTATTGCAGTGCCTGTGTCACAGGCACCGAACCCCACAATGTTCAAGTCATTTTTCTTCAGTGTTCTGTACTGTTGTTTAGACAGATCAGCTATGAAGTGGCAGCCCGAATTAGGAATGGATTTAGTTCACCAGAGGATGTATGTAGGTGCCTGGGGTGGTGGCATTTGTAAAGGTCCAAGACTGGAGCCAGACTCCTACTGCCTCTTGAGTAAGCGCTCAATGTTTGTTCTGCTGAAGAGTCACTGGGTAAAAACAATGAGATTACTTTTTTCCTTCGAAGAACACTGGGGTTTGGGGACTTCCCAAAGGGAAAACGCATCACACAGAAGGGTGTGGTTTGGCTGAAGTCACCCTGAGCTCTGGCAGGACTCCTGTGTCTCACACTTACCTCTGGGTGTTGAGCAGTTTGCCTTCCCCGGGTGCCCTGCATCTGCAGTGTGTTGGGTCTCTGGGGCTCCCAGACCCAGGGATCCAAAGGCAGATGAAGCTCTCAAGAGGCAGGGGAGACTTTGCAGCATTTTAAAAAAGACTGTAGCAGCACAAGTGCCCACTTGTCTCAAAAAGAGGACTTCAGAATTGTCCTGTGCTGTGTCAAGGAGTAGGAGATGTAAGAGACTAAGGGTGCTCAGTGCTGAGGCATGGCCTCAGCTGGCTATGAGGAAAACAAGATTCTGGGCCCCATTAGCTCCACGAACTCCTGCAACATCCTCTCCATATAAACAGGTTGATCCAGAAATCCAAGGGGGAAAAAATGCCCTGCTTGAACTCAGCAGCAATTTGTTTTGCTAGCAAAATATTTTCAAGTGACTGTGTTTGCTAAATGAGTATGTGGGTTGGGAGTCGAGGGGGAGAGGAGGGTGGAAAATGAAGTATTTCAGCAATTATACACATGAAACCAGAGACTGGCTGGATATGCTGCAACACAGTCCAGCTGCCTGACGCTGTAATTAAACTCCAGCCTGTCTGGTTGAAATGCGGGAGGCATTTCTGCAGCGAGGTTAAATTAAGAGTTGGTGATGACAAGCAGACATTATGGAAATGTCAAAATTAGCATGGGCTGAATGAGAACACTGGAAGGCCCTAGCTACAGCCCAAAGACTCAGAAGGAGCAAGGCAAGGAAAGTCTGAGGAAGGGGAAGCGTCTCCTCACTGTGGCTGCTCCTACCTGCCCTCTGCAGAGCAGTGACTCCACCATATGGACAGTTTTTGTCAGAGCTGGTACTCTTCCAAGAGGGGTAACTGGAGAAGAGAAAGATCAAAAGTTGGCTGCTGCTCTGAACTGCCTTGTGGCCCTGTCCTCCTTCCCCAGTCACTCGTGGGGAGCAACACCTCCACAAAGGGTAGACTTACAAGTTTCATTTTCACTATTCCTCTTGTGTATTTAAAACAAAACGACTGACAACAGGAACAGGCACAGTGTTTTGTAAACTCTAGAGCTGATCGGGGAGTCCTTCCAAAAACTCTTGGTGTCTTATTGTTTGTACAAAATGTCATTTTGTAGAAAGCTGGCACAAATGTTTCAGCCAAGCTCTTTGGCTAAGGAAACGACGGCGACTAATGCTTCTCCTTTCTGGTAGGACACACTGCTTCAGATCTCTTTGGACTAAACATGTCTTCAGCATGACAGGAACATCTGTAAGCCCTTGATATGTTAAATAAGATGGGGAAGAAAGAAAGAAAGGACCGTGGTTGTTTGCTTGAGTTCTCCTTTGCCTAGCAATGCTGCTGGAAATAGAGCTGTTACTTCTGCTGTCTTGACAGGGCACCAACACTGACTCGTGCAAACCACACCAGAGAGCTGTGGAGAGCAACATCATGAAACCAAACGCCCCTTGCAGACCTCTTTTTGCAATTAGGTGCAGTAAAAGGGGGAAGGCCCAAGTAAATACAAAGGGAGAAAAAGTCCTTTTTTAAGAAAGTTAGAAGTCTGGCTGTCTCACAGTGATCAGGATGATTATCTGAAAAGAAAGGAGCAGGCTAAACTGAGTGCAGATGAGTGTACTGCCTTGATGATGCACTGTGCTAATTTACCTGTGACTTGGTACCCTGGGCACAGGTTAAAGCAAAGGAAGCCAGGGTTATACTGGTGGGAGAACAACCATCAGACTTTGAGTGAACACCAACCTGTGTCCCAAACACAAACTGCCTTTTTATCTCCAGGTTCTGCCACCTCTTGTGGTAAGGAGATGGGCAAGAGAAGATGCAGGAAGAACACACCTCTTCCATTTGCCAGGATGAGAACTCAGCTAAGCTGATATGAATTCAAGACTGAAGTAGGAAAGGGGTAAACAAGGGATAGAGCTAATTGCCTGATGAAGCCCTAAAGGGACAAAAGGGTTTGTTTTTTTTTTTTTTCTGTTACTTTCCACCACTGTCCTTGAATCTGGATTTACATCATTAATTTCTTTACACAGCTACATTTCCCACATGGGGCTAAAAAAGGAAGCATAGTTCTCCTCCTCCGTGGTTCACTAGGGAGGGGCTGGGAAATTAATTCCTGCAAGCTGCAAATTCTGAACCTTGCTGGAGGCAGGGAAGGGAAAAGGAGAGGGAGAGATTAGCCTTCAAGGGAGCCCAGCATGAGGATCTGCTTCTTGATATTATTAGGGAAGTCACCAAGCATTTCTTAATAAGATTTTTTAACAAACTAATCAGCAATATTGGATTTTCAAGGATTTCAGAGGGAATTCTTGCTAATTGAGGTGTTTTTTTCCATTAGCAGCTCCCAGCAGGAGCCTTGCACACAGGTGGAAGAGCATCACGTATCTTGTAAAATCAATAGTGCAGCCAATTAAAAAAAAAGCACAATTAGTGTGGCTGATTCAAATTAGAATTGCAAATTCCTAATGGATCCAGATGTCAAGGGGAGGCAGAGATGTAGGAGTCCAGTGTGCTTAAATCCAGTGGAAAGATTGGCATGCTCTGTGCCATGATGTGAATTCCCACTCCCTTCCCCAGGGCAAGGCAGCGTCATGTTCCCTGCAAGTCACTCACGCTCCTGTCTCAGAAGATTCCAGGAGGATTTAATGACAGCTCTGTTCCCTGCACTGCTGATAGTACAATTCTTTCCCTCTCACAGATGAAGGGAATAGGCAAATGTAGTTTTGTGTTCTTCCTCAAGCCCAATAAAATGAGAATTTGTAACTGCAAATCCAGTCCCCTCTGCTCAGTGGTGTTTATACCAACCCCCTGAGCCTCGGTGATGCTTTCCTTCCCTCCCCAAGCTGTTCCTTGGCATGTAATAAGAAGATCAAACTTGATCTCTCTGGAGGGCAGGGCTTGTGGGGCCAGGATTTCCTAAGTAAAAAAGAATGAAAACAGAGCAGTACCACATCTGTTAGTGCTGGAACCCTCTGGGCCACAGGCTGATGACTTGGCCACACTCAGTCATGCCTGGGCAGAAAATGCAAGTGCATTTAGTGTATAAATTCAGGAAAGCATTGCTCGAAGAAACTGTATGAATCCTAGAGCAGCTAATGGGGAGAAGCATCAAGTGATGGTCTGCTGAGGTGCACAGGTAGTTACAGGAGGCAGGAAGAGAAATCTCCACTGGCTTTATGCAGTTGTACAAGGACCATGTTTGTGCTACATGTCTTTGCTGGCCTGACAAATCTACCTGGCAGAGAAACTAAGTGATTTTTTATGTTGTGACTCCAAATAAACTATTCATGTGATTCCTCCATTAAAATAATCAGCATTGTTATTTCTAATACTTCTTTCATGTCTGGGCAACAGTTACATATATGGTCATGTGTGATTTTTTCTGTACCATTCACCATCTGTAAAACTTGTACCACTTTGAAAATGGGCTCCAAGCCTAGACCACTAATGCTACCAGGCCTTTAGCAGAAATACTCTTAAATGGACAGTTCAGCCCTTTTGGGGATCTTCACTTGCTGCTTTGAGGACCTAGCATGAGCACTGTGAGTGTTTGATGACAGGCTGAATGGCTCAGTGTCCAGCTTGGAGGTCTTGTCCTGGTTTTTTTGGGTGGCAGCAGGACAGAAGTGTCACTGCTGTAATTTTCTAGCCAGTTAAATTTTGCCACTGTTACTTCTTGTCTCTGTGAATGGGCTGCAGTCATGGAAGTAGAAAAAAAGAGACTATCATTTTGTGGTGGTCACAGCCTGGCCACACACTCTCGGATTGTCTGGAAGCAGATGAATGTTGAAGCAATGTAGAGGCACTGTACCTCTTTATTCTATACATTTATACCATTTAGGCCTTCATCTTTGTATGGCTCAGTCCTAAGATCCCTCTCCTCAGCACTGCATTAATTATTGCTCTCAGAGGTGCCTGGAAAGCACACTGACAATGTCCTTCTGTTAGAAAATACAGATTCATCTCAATCAAATTATTTCATGAGAAAATATTAGGGTTTTTTTCCATACCTATTTGTTGAAGGAAAAATCAGGACAAATTATTCCAACTTTTGTCTTTGACTTTACAGTATCCAAGTGTTCTGTTTAAACAAAGAAAAATCATTTCATGTCATTCGTATAGTTTTTGATTTGCCTTTCACCCTGTATACACCTACTTTAACTTTAGATAAATTTTACAGCAAAATTTTGTTGTTGGGTTCAGTTTTATTTTTACAAGGCATTCTTCAGTTTTTCCATGGCCACGTGACTCCAAAATCTGGAGCTTTCTGACAAAGTTGCTCTTGGGAGACTTGTTTGCTTCTGGGAGGGTGCAGTTGCAGGCTCTGGCTCTGCAGCCCTGCTTGCTGGCAAGCACAGGAGCTGCACCAGCAGGTGTAGCTCTAAATTCCTCTTCCTCTCACTGGTCATATTCAATCCCTTAGATCTGCAAGTAGGATTCCTGCAAGAAGGGATGTTTTAAGCTGCTGCTCTGGAAATGACAGATAGCCCAAAATCAGAGTGTGGATGATGAACAGAGCTAGGTACCAGGCTTACCCTGCATGTAGCATTAAGGTGCTCTTCAGCTTGTACAAGATGACAGCTTGTTTTCTGCAGGCAGGCAGAGAGGGCAGCAGAGCAGCTCTGCTCACACCTATGAGCAAACATATTCCACTTCCAGCAAGGGACTCAGAACTGAGAGATGAGCTCCTGCTTGTTTTCCCAGGCTGCCCTGTGACTGCCCAGGGGATGCTATGGGCCAGCTGATCCCAGAGCTGTGCTGTGGGATGCTGTGACATGAGTGAGGCAGAGGGACAGAGGGGACAGGTTGGGGAACCTGCTGCTGGCTCTCACCCTACAGCCTTCTGCTGCTGAGAGCAGAGCTGCTCCTGGAGCCACTGTGTGGGACTGGAGAGTCAAAGTGCCAGTGTGGGGCCTGGGCTGATGGAGATGGTGTGATTGTGCAGACCTCAGTTTGTTTCCATCAGCTTTTTGGGTTTCTTTTCAAGAAAAAGGCTCTGGGAGCTGGGGGCTAAGTCACTTGAAGCAGCCTCTCTCCTTCCTGGGACAAGGTGCTGGAACTGAGATCCTGTGGCACTTCTCCAAAAGCCAAGGTCATCTACCACTTTTCCTCTTTCCTCTGAGGATTCTTTGTGCTTCTTCTATCCCAGTTTCTCTGCTCAAGTCCCTTTTCCTCTTCCCTTCTTTTCCAGTTCTTGTGGTGTTTCTTAAGCTCTTTCTCAAGTGGCAGCAGCCTGCTCAATGCAGGGGCTTCTTCAGACCAAATGACAATTATGCTTCCTGAGAACCCAGGAGGGACAAGGGACTTTTATCTTTCTGAAAAAGCACACAGGAGGATGAGGAGAGCAGGTTAAACCTGTGCTATAAACTCTTCCTTAGAGGCTCATTTGAAAGTCCCTCATGCAATTAATTCTATTTTGCCACTGTAATAATTTGGGAGTGTGTGACCAAGGAAATATTATCCATGATACAAACGAATCTAATTTCAAGAATTAAAAGGAGAAAACTTGGACTGAAGTGGGAGCTGATGAGAAGCAGGGAAGGAGCTTTCTTCCCATATCATCTTCTTTAATGCTTAGTGAACTGGGATCTTCTGGGAATTGCACGTGGGTAAATAAGTAATAAAGCAGTAAGAGGACTGAATGGAGCCCACTGCTCGTGTCACCCGTGGAGCTGATGAAGCAGTTGGGGAGCGATGCTGCAGCTTGCCTGGCCAGTGCTGTCCTGTGTGCAGTTGTTTCAGCTTCCTCTCCCTGTTCCTCCAGCAAAAGGAAGGCTAAGCTGGGCACTGGGAGCATCCTCTAATGAGTGCAATAGCTAAGGTTTGCCATAGCAAGCTGTAAGTCCCAACAAAGCCTTGTCTTTTTTTATTTTGGCTCTGGAAGCTCAGGGGCTTGTGCCTTGTCATATTGATCCTACCACCCTTCCATGCTCTCCTTTTCCCTAAATGCTTCCTTTGTCCCACCCCCAAGGATAAATCCCACTGTATCCAAAGAAAACTTACTTATGAATATCTCAATGGAAGAATAAGATTTCATAAAATTCTGGTTTTTATCTCCTTCTTCCTTCAGTGGGGGAGATTTCACAGAAAGAAGTTTTTCTGCCAGCATTCACTTTTACTCAAACCTTCACTCACCAGGTCTGCAGAACTGAATGCAGCATTTTCTCTCTCCTCTACAGAGAGCTGCAGAGACTGTTAATTGCATTTTAAATGATGCCCTGCAATGTCTGGCAGTCACTGAGGGTGCTCACAGCTTCCCTGAGTCCTGCCAGATCAGAAGTGTGAGACTGGCTACCTGGCGAACTTTCAGGGCAGGCCAGAGCCAGTTAAAGCTGCAGAGTGAAAGGAAGAACAGCCAGTCTGTTTCCAGAGAGGTACCTACTCAAAGACCATTTTTTAGGGTGATGTCTAGATAGTTTTTAGGATCATTACTGTGGCCAGGCAAGCCCCTTTAGGGAACTTGGTTCAAACACAGCTCAGTTAGAGTTCCTGGAAGGATGCCCTCTGTATCTTTTTCTCTCAAACAGTGTATCTGGCTAGCTTGGACTCAGCTAGACTCCTAGCTTTTAGAGAGCCAAAATCAAGCCAGATCATTACCACCATAATGGGTTTCCTTAGGTTTGTCCAACTTCCCTTAAGGTGGGATAATGCTGCAGGGCTGAGATGACACAAGGAACAGCGAGCTCCTGGACCTTGCGAGACAGTTGCCCCATCAAACAAGCACAGCATGGCCTGTCTCTGATGATCTTTGAGTAAGAATTCCAGTTACAGCTCTGTAATCTGTTTTCCTGTTTCTCTCACAAACTCCTGTTTACAAAAAAAAATATCATTAACCCATGAGCCAAGTACTTTTGACCAGGTAATAAGCTAATCTCACACTTTGCCTAAAATAGACATAAGAATCCACTGGTGCAGTTTCCTCAGAAAACAATTTAACACGAAGCTGTTGTCACGGTCCGCTCAACTCGGCAGACGTGTGACGGTTCCTTTACCACCATCTCAGAGTGCAAAAGAAAATTCAAAGGGAGTTGTTACTTCAATCAAACAGTGAAACTTTATTGTGTGCCTGTGAAGCGGCGCGCGACAGGTAAAGGTGTGACAGGAAAGGTAAAGTAAAGAGGGGAAAGAGAGTGATAGCTCCCACCACGGGTCCAAGGCGTCCCTGTGGTCCCAGGTCCTTGCAGTGTCCCGCTGGTCCTTCTGATCGTCGTGATCCTCGGTGGGGAAAGCTTCCATGGTGGGGAAAGCTTCCATGGTGGGGAAAGCTTCCAAAGTTGGGTTGCTAAGGATCCATCTTTTATGCCAGGTGATGCACTTTGCTCCTCCTCTGTCCCACGGACTCCTGCCAGTCTCCACCTTCCTCCTGTCAATCCATCTCGAGCAAGGCTCCCACGCATGCTCAAGGAGGAGTGTCCGAGGCCTGGTCTGCCTTAGAGGCGGGTAGCTTTTGGCCAGGAGGTGTGTTTTCACATTATAATGATATTATAATGAGCAAAGGTCACCTTAGTTTGTGATTTCTTCATCAGCATCAAGCTATCCATCTTCCTTAACACTAGCTGGGCAGTTGCTGGCGCCTCCCGGTAACGCAGGACGGGTCAGCACCATCCATGGG
>NW_008592982.1:528-3780 GCF_000691845.1 Merops nubicus | reverse complement strand
GCCTAGGGATCGGCAGCTCCCTCTCAGCCAGGCCTCTGCAGACTCTTGTCAAGCTGTTACCCAAAGTTTCAGGGTACCTTATTGTCCATGTCTTTGATGACAAGGCTGAGACAATATTCCTCTTCTGACCGACTCTTACAGCTGTACATAAGAAAACTCTTAAAATAACCAGCTGTTAAGAATGTTGCAGTGGTCCTGGGGCTGCGTCTTGCACCAGCAAGAGGAATGATGGAGGATTAAAGCAAGTGTCTGCTTCTGAACCTGAGCTTATGCTGCGTGCCCCTGGAATGTCTGATTCTCTCTGGAGCCAGGGCTCCTGCAGCAGTGCTTGGGTAACCCATCAGTGTAAGTAAGAGGGAGTCAGTGAGTCAGATACACAGAGTTATTTTAGGCAACGTTACCCTGAGTTGTACAGATGTGGTATTGTGCACTACAAAGATTTCATTTCTCTGAATGCAGAGGCTTGGGGGCATTCATCCTTTAAAAGCTGCCTTTTGTAGCATTACATATTTACTGTAGACTTCTGACACTCTGGGCTACAGATTGCTATAGACAGATCTGTTCTCTTCATGCCTTTGGGCTTTATGCAAGCATTGCAAAGGAAAAAGGAAACTTTCTACTTAATATAGAACCACACTCCCTGTTTCAGATTCTTTTCACACATGCTGATTCTCAGCTTTTTGCTAGCTGATTTAATTGCACCCACAAGCTGTCCCCTCCTTTTCCCCTCCCACCAAAGTAAAATACAACACCTGGGTTCTTTTTTTTCCTTTTAGCATAGCACATAGAAGGATGACCAGAAGAGAAACTTCAAAAAATGTGTTGTTCAGTCTTTATTTTCAGATTGCCCAGACACACAAACCAATTGATTGAGCTGAGTTAGGTCACAAGATCTTCCTGCTTCTCTTTGTTTAAACAGTGAATAGCCAAGGTGCTAGAAAATGGTATTTAAAGAACACAACTCTTCCTGAGGCTTTATAAGAATGAAAACATCCTTCTTTGTTTTCCTATTGCAAATGACTTCTTTCCAGCTCTTTACATCACCAACTCTGAGCAAGTTCTAGGGGTGGGGGGACAGCACTTGGGTCTGACCCAGACTTGCATGGATTCAGAGTTCAGCTCTTCTTTCACAATAGGGATACATGGTACAATTTTTCACTAAGAGCCACATTTTCTTGATATTACTGGTGACTGCTAGGAGAACTGCCACCAGGATACCCGTTTGGTTTAGTATGAGCTTGTGAATGGTAGGTCACTGCATTTGGGAATAACTGAGGAATGATCATAACCCGTTTCTGCTTTGGAAACTGAAGCCTGTTGGCTCTGAAACACCCAGTTCCTTTCTGGGGTGTTTATACGTGGTCCCACCATGGGCTGTTGATGATAAGAACAGCACAAAGTATGGACAAACCTCTGAGAGCAGAGAGGAGGGTACTGGATACTTTAGATGTGATTCTGAATCAAGGATTTGGTGTTTGCCGCAGAATTTGGCAGGTGCAATTACCTTAGCTAAGGAATGTTAACAACAAACAAAACCCCAACCTGCTGATGCCAGCAAAGCTCCCAGCATGGCTGGTGCTATACTGGCAACAGACCAGTTTTGTCAGCTCAACTCACAGCACTTGGGGGCACTGTGTAATGAAGCTGGCAACAACCATGCACTGAGTCTACGTGAGGAGTCTGACGGTGTAGTCATGCCAGAGAGGATCTCTGGTGTACACTAGCCATTATCCACTTCCTGGGGCTGTTCTGATCTTTAAGCATTTACTACTACTTACAGCATGTTCCTCATGAGTGGATTATCCAGCTTTAGCACAGCATGCTCAGAGGCCAGGGAGAATTTGGCCTCTGGTCTCCTCTGCAGCTGCTGGAGCAGCACAAGGCAGCGAGCTCATGATGAATTTCACCCCCTGCAAATCCACCCACAGAAGCGGTGTCGATCCAAGGCAGCACACACGTGTCAGAGGGCACAAGTGCACAGCCTCTTAACTTGGCGTGTCTAGGCTGTGGAATGACTCACTGGAGCTCTAACCACTTAAGACTAAATGAGAAGGGCCAAGGCTATTTTTAGTTCCTGGCTGACCTTAGCGTTGGGGAACACATGGAGGCAGCATTCCCAGCAGGAGCCTGCAGGGGCTTGGGAAGGTCTCTTGTGAATATCAGAACTCATGCTGCCAGCTTCAGTTCTTCTGATCCAAGCTGCAGGAGGTAGAGTAGCAAGTGTTAGTCTGTCCTCCTTGAGGAGGCCGTAGAACTTTCTCCACACTGCAATTCCTGCTAATTCTCTCCAAACTCCCTGCTTGGAATCAGTGTGTAAAGGTGACTGCTCGCATTCATGGTTCATTTTGCAGTTAGCTGTCATAACTTTTAACACTTGCAGGGAGTCACCCATGGGAATGTGTATCTCTTCACTTTTACCCAGTAATTAATTGATTAAGCAATTAAATGTCCCAGCAGTTCCTCAGTAATGACTTGAGTGCAGGGATACTGACAATTAACCTGCAACCTGCAATAATACAGACTTCCTTTTGCAGCCATGTTAAGGACAGCAATGAGTCAGCAGTTCCATAATTGCACTTTTAATACAAAACTACACTCTCACTATATGGAAACTTCTATGCAGATGAGAAGCACCATGCTTGGAACATAAATAAGCCCAGTGTTTCAATGTGAATAGCATGGCTGATACTTTGTCAGCCTTGCTGGATGTGTAACCACTGTGATTTGAGGGCTACTGTGTTCATGGAGCTTTTCCAGGCCCTCCCACAGGTAGAGCTCAGCAGCCACATCATTCAGGTCTCCCCTAAATCTGGCAGCTCCTGCTCCTTTCAGAGACAACGTACTATGAAGGATCACCTCTCCCAGGAGTACTTGTCACACTGATGTGTTTAGAGCATAAAGGATTATTTAAAGCTTTTGTTGTTGTTCACCAAGGCCCCCAAGGCTGTCCTGAGGAACTGCTGCCTGGACAGGCAGCTCCCAGCCCAGGACAGGGTTATTTATCCCCTTGTACAAGATGGTTATTTATCCCCTTGTACAAGACCTTGCACTTTCTCTTGTTGAAACTCAGGAGGTTCTGACCATCCTAGACCCCCAGCCTGCCCCTCAACCCATCAGCCACCCCCCTCAGTGTGCTGCCACCCACCTGAGCTAGAAAAGGAGGTGCTGGGGCACAAGCCCAGTCAGGGGCCGGGGGACAAGCCCTGGCGCTAGGGCAGCACCCAAACCCACACCCCATCTGCTGCGGGTCCC
>NW_008592982.1:0-267 GCF_000691845.1 Merops nubicus | reverse complement strand
AGAAAACTTATAAAGCTAACCATTTATATACTTAAAATAGAAAACCTGTAAAACTAACCACGTATGTAACATAACAGGAAGCTAAGAAGTTAATTGCCTTGCTGATCACTGCAAAAGTGTTTGACGAAGAGCAGATGCTTTTTTTGATCTGCCATCCAAGACAGCTAACAACCCTTATCTGGGAGAACGGGCATAAAAGTCAAAATTCATCCTGCACCTCTCAGCAAAACAGGAACTATTGGAACTATTGAAAATTAACAACGAATA
>NW_008592981.1:32232-34257 GCF_000691845.1 Merops nubicus | reverse complement strand
GCTTCTCATCCACCAGCACCCCCAAGAAAGGTGAGATCTTAATTTTAAGTCTTGAGAAAAGAGAGAGAGAAAGGGTGTGTTTGTGTGTGTGTAAAGTCTCTCTGCCAGAAAGCATTAATAATGGCCCCAGACATCTGTGAAATTAAGAAGTAACAGAGAGCTTGCTAAGCACTAGGACATGTAGAAGGATAGAAAGCTGGAAGAAAGCCTCATCGGGATGAGGACAGATGGACGAGGGTTCTATACCTTGCTGCTTGCAGTGTGTATGTTTTACATTAGATCAGCTTTCAAGAAAAGTAGAGCAGTCCTAGAAAAAAATATCAGAAGTTCAGTTTCTCCCATTTCTGCTGAACTAGATCCAAGCCTCTTTTGTTTATTTGCTTTCTGGTCCTATGACACTTGCAGTCCTGGCTGCCAATGTTTCTGATTCAGCAAGAATGGTGGGAAAATCATTAGAAGTGAAAAGCAGCAGCTTTGCCCAAAAGATGAAAGAAAGTAGTCTAGACTTTGCCAGGGTAAACTTAAGCAAAAATAAGGGAGGCTAAAAAAGATCTTGTGGAGCAATTTGCCAACACCATAAAAATGATCTTTCTTTTTCTTTTTAACATATCAACAGGAGAAAACCTGCTGAAGAATTTGTATAACTAACATAAGATTGATGTGTAAATGTTAAATGAATTCTCTGCTTTGCTATCAACAATGATGGCCATTATAGAATTACTTTTCTTTATGGGTGTCAAGTGTAAGGAACTATCCTGAAAGTGTCAGTATAAAAGGTTTTAGAACAAATTAATAGCTATGTATTATAATGATGAAATGATACTTGCTTAAGACTTTTAAAGGAAATAAAATATAAGATTGCTGATTTTGTTTGTAGTGGATAGATTACTGCTTACATTGGCTTTAGTATCAGATGAATTAATTAATACAATGACTGTTTTCTAAAGGATACCAGAAACATCTGGAAATCTTTGATGTCTGACTGCTATTTCAGACAAATGTTAAAGGGAAAGTGTTAAATAATATTGTTCATAGACAGGTTAATACGCTTGCTATAAAAGATGAGACTATGATTAAACAGGACATTTGTAGATGGATGTCTGTGATTCACAAATGCAGTAGGTGTATTTTTTAAGAAAGTCAGTGAGCACGTATATGTCATCTGCTAGAAACATCCTACATGGATTTTCAAGAAGTTACCAACAAGATCCTTTACTATTGGTTCTTAAAGAAACAAAGTTATTTAATGAGTAAGAGGGACTTTCAAGACCAATAATAGATTAAAGGGTGGAAAATAAAAAGTAGACTTGAATGGTCATTTACTAAAATGGAGAAGGTAATACAATTATCCCACAAGGCCTGTTTCTTGAATCCATGTTGCTTAAATACTCTTAAATAGTTTAGAATAGCAGAATCCTCAAATTTGGTGCTGTTATATAGCTGTTCAGCATGATCAAAACGAAGATTGACTGAATCTGCGGTAAGATTTCACAGTACAGAACAGCCAATAAGAAGGCAGGTGAAATTCAGTATCGATTAATGAAAAATAACGCATATGAAGTGAAAATAACCTCTGAGTTTACAAACAAAAATAGGTATTTAATCTGGTATAAATACACATGAAAGAGGCTTTTTACCAGAACATTTTACATGTCCCATGGTCAAATGCAGATCAAAAATAAAATTGAAAATTGTAAAAATGGGGTAAACAGCAAAATTGAAAATCAAATTATTACACTGAATAGTTCTATAGTACACCTCTCTGTTGACTGCTTGTAATGGTTTGAAACCTGCTGCCCCTGGTGGGTGGAGGTCTGAAACCCTAAACCAGGTACAAGCCTGAATGAAAGGGGCGTACACCTGTTCTATTCCCACTCCCCTTTTCCTGTCTTCGGGACTTCCTGCCAAGGTCTATAAAAAGGGGAGAAAGGCATGCCTCCCTCTTCTTCTGCCTGGGCACACGCTGCTCTGCTGCTCCCTGTGCTACACGTGGCCGTGGCCATCTTGGAGACCTGGGCCTGATCT